>NW_008609144.1:70967-97865 GCF_000691845.1 Merops nubicus
CTGGTATTGTTTGATACATGCTCCATATTTGGGCTTGCAGTGAAATAATTTTTTAGGCTTCTTTGGTTCGCTATTTTAAATATTCTACTTGAAGCAACTGAAATTTTAGATCCCTTGAATCATGCTGATTCCTTAGCCTGAATGATCAAATCCACAGATGGAACTCTACAGAACAGCTCCCAGCAAGAGTATAAGTAAGGCTCTGGTTTACCTCTGGGTCATAAGCAAGATGCAAGATTCACTCTACCGTTGCATCTTCAGCTAGTTCATTTGTGAAGGTTATTTTCATCAGACATTATGAAATTATGGATTTGGTCTGATTGTTCTATCTGGCAGCCAGTCTAGACAAGGGGTCTGTCTCAGTTAGATGTGGCCAATTACCTTACGAGAGGAAATTAAAGAAGAATCCTGGTATTGTATTTCTTAATCCCCTTACTGTCTCCCAGTTCTGCCTCTCCTGCATTCCTCCTGATTGCTCAGTGTTCAGCACTACTCAAGCCTCTTGTGATGGTGCGTCTCTTCTACAGCCTCCTACTGAATTAACAGCATTGAATGGCATCAGGCATATTTTCCCTTTCCTTCTTGGACCCCAGACACCCTACAGCCACTGTCCTTGCACTGCCTTTCCAGATAAACGTGACAAGGCAAGAGGGTGCTGAGGAGAGACTCATTGATGTTAATTTGACAGGCAGCTGAAAATGTGTCCTTGCAGTAGAAACTGAAGCCAGGAGTCCTACGTGATAATTCAAAGTGCTTTTATTGCAGATCTGTTCTTTTAGTCTTTTTTTTTTTCTTTTTTTTTTTTTTTTCTTTTTTTAATCTCAGTGCTATAACAATGGATAATGGATTTTTGGTAATTAGCAACCTCCACAGGAAGCTGTGGGATGCTTGGGAGAGCCAGGGCCTGAGATAGCCTCACAGAAGTTGTGAAACCAGGCAGTGCTCTGCTGACCTTTGAAAGCTGTTGGTGGATCTACCCAGTGGTCTGCTGGCCAGTGTAAGCGCTGTGAAAACAGAAAGGAAAACAGTGCTGATCAGGTGACTCAAAACCACAGCAAACACTGCTTTTGAAGCAGTACAAATCCCCGACGGGATCACACAATTAAAGGGGATTAAAGTCCCAGTCATTCTATTGCTGAAATCACTGCCAAAACTTCTCTTGGCCGGTGAAGAAGAAGCTTGGCCTAGTTGGTGCCGTTAGCCACAGCTCTCCAAGGGATGCTCTTTTCTTTGAAAGCTTTGTCCGAAGTGAAAGCAGGAGGTTAATCCTGTGTGAATGCCTGGTAGTGTCTGTTCATTTGTCTGGGTGATGTCTGAAATATTTGGTGTTGATCTATAGAGCCCTCGGTCCCTGGAGCACTGCTGGACTTGCAGCCAGCCTCTTTGCACGTGATATGGCAAAGGTCCTCTGAGCAGCTCAAGACAGCACATCTCAGAGGAAAGGAGAATGAAACACTAACATAGCCTTGTCAGGAAAAAAAAAAGTTTCATTTTTAGTTTAGTTTTATCGTTGGTGTGCTCTGTAACCTGAAAATTCAGTTCAGCTGATATTCCACATGTTGTGAAGATAACAAGGGTTGTTATTTGATTATTTAATTGTACTTTGTATCAGCTAGTATTGCTAGGGGAAATGGAATTTATGTTCACAGATTGGAATTGATTTTCCTTTTCTTTTAAGGGGGTTAACTATTCAATATCCTGGGCTTTTGTCATCTGGATGTAGAGAGTTTAGGAGACACCTTAATGAGATAGAAAGGCTTGGTCATTTATAATCTGATGATTATACATTAAAGATATACATTAAGGATGATCTGAATTAATGTGTTATGAAGTCTGATTCTATGTGGCCATCTTTGGACATATTTAACTGTCATTTGTACTCTTTAGTCCTCTTGCAAGGCAGAGGTATAGAAACAAAGTCACTTTGCCCTTTTTAAAGTAACTGTTTAAATCATAGCGGTGTTTTGATTTTTTTTTTAAAGTGGCTTCAAAAGTTATGTCTCTACAATAGACATTAAACCCACAATGATTTGATTCCTGAACACTGGTGGGATTTTAAATATCACTGTAGGTAGGAGAGTATGTTAACAGCACTTCTCTAGGGAATGTCCCTTCTGTAATAGTAGTAAAATTCTGAAAATCAAGTCTCTATACCAGTAAAGACTTAACTTTACTCCTCTAAACAATCAAATTGCCTTCAGAAGGACTCAGTATGGGTTTCAGGTTAATCATGCTTTTAGAAAACTAATGAAAGGAACAAGTAAAAAGATCCTTGTTGACAATACAAAGCTATAGTAAAACTTCAAATTGATGCTTACAACAATTGAGTTGTTAATTGGCCACTGGAAACATCAGGAATAATTTTAATTTTTTTTTTTTTCTTTGTCTTCCTCTGTGCCCCTTTTCTATAACCCAGGAATTAATGACACTGTATTTGGGAACTACAAGAGAGGATCTATTCTGATATCTCTTGTATCATTAGCCATGTTAAAAATAACAAGAGAGAGCATATGCTGCTTTCATTTAAAATGGGCTGAACTGTGTCTGCTGCAAACATTATTCAGCAGTCCCTGGAGAAATTTAAGAGTCAGCCAGAATCCCTTCTGGGTCTCCTGTTGCAACACAGTCTATCAGCACTTTCTCAAATAGAAGCCAGTGCCTTTTAAGTACAATCCAGCTTTTAATTTGAGTAGATATGAACAATGCATCTTTTTTTTTTCTGAAAATATTTTTTTTTTTAAGATTTGTTTGTCACTATAGAGTGAAATGGATAAGTTAAAACAATGAGTAAAAAAAATTCCAGATATAAAA
Source organism: Merops nubicus (assembly GCF_000691845.1). Taxonomy (NCBI): domain Eukaryota; kingdom Metazoa; phylum Chordata; class Aves; order Coraciiformes; family Meropidae; genus Merops; species Merops nubicus. The sequence continues at coordinate 73,779 of NW_008609144.1, forward strand.
CAGAGACATGGCCTATAAACATCAATGCTGAGATTACAGCTGTGTGATCTAACACACCTTCACTTCGTATGTTGAGAGAACAGTTTGTCTAAGTTAGTTTTTCTCTGCAGCCACACCAGGGTAATGAATATGTGTTTATTCTCAGGAAACAGTATTCCGGCTGGATACTCAGAACTTGGAGTCTGGCAGGTTGAAATGCCCTTTCGATCCTCAACAGCCTTTTGCCTCAGTGATGGCAGGTAAGAAACCATCAGAGCCAGGCGCTCCTCTCTGATGTGTGACGGCTTCGAGACACAAAATCTGGGATCAGAGGGTCAGCAGATGCTGTCATTGGAGCTCCTCTGGTATTAGTCGTGTTTCTTATGCTGGTTTGTGCTCTTGGAGCTGAAGGAGCCTTCAGTCTGCAGATGCCAAAGAGCTGGAAATGCAGCAGCACAGAGACATCTGAGTGGCTCTGAAGCCTCTGCCAGTTGAGCAGGAAAGCAATTTCATCCTCACCCAGTCATCTCTCCTTTAAGAAGACAACAAAAAAACCACTTGGACAGACAATGTTTGAAGCGCTTCTGGGCCCCTTTCTGCAATTATCAATATGTTCTGCCCTTTGAAGTCTGCTGACATCCACTATTTCCATAAATACATTTTTGAGGTTTCTATTGCTCGAGTAGCCACTTCTGAAGCTGGAAGCCTAGGAAGAAGATAGTGCAATCTGCCTGCTGCGTGCATCGCAGCGCTGTGTGGTCTGACATTTGGTGCCGAGGAATGTCAGCTTGACCTCTGGATTTCAAATCACTATAAGAGCTACTTTTGTCATGGTTTGGTTCATAGCTTTGGACAATTTTCATTTAACTTGTCCGTCAAGCATATGAATACAAGATAAGAGTGAAGCACCATGACGTTTTCATTTACAGCCAAAGAGCAGTGGTGACAGTGCTTTGAAGTATCGGTCACTCTGTGTTATAAAAAGAATATGACTAATGTTCAGTCTTTATTCTCAGATAATAAGATAGATGATTTGTGATTCTGACCCAACAGATGGGGCAGGACTTCCTTTATTAAAAACAATAGATTAAAGCCAGTACTTATTCTTCTCAGGGACCCCTAGTACTGTTTAATGACCATGAAGTCTATTTTTAAAAAGGCATTCTAGAAACATTAACTTTTTTTTAAAAAAAAACCTGGTTTTGTTTGTTTTTTTTTTTTTTTAAATGGAATAAAACTCCATGATTTATTATAGTGTTGGCTAATTTCAGTAGCACTCTAGTGCTTTGACTGCTGTATTAAATCTTGAGAAATAAAGAAGCTGCCATGTTATAGCTAACTAAAACATGAACTTTGGTACATAAGAATTTTCAAGCTAAATAAAATTAATGGTCAGAGTAGTCTAGTATCTCTTCTCTGACTGTGCCTGGTGTCAAGTGCTTCAAAATAATGTATAAGGAACATTGTGAAATGTTACAGACCTGACCAGAGAATGTGTTCTTGACCAATCTTTAAATGATTGCTTTATTCCCAAAAGTGCTAGGAGAGGAGTAGAGCTCATGGATAAGATACTGCACCGGGGTGCAGTTCAGCCTCTGCCACTGATGAGGGAGGTAAACTTTGGCACATCACTTCTCTCTACCTAGTTTTATTTATGTGCTAAATGGTGATAAAGATTACTGATATCCTTCAGAAAGCACTTTGAAATCAGTTATCTATATGAGATAAATAATATTTAATTATAATTCTATTCATATATATAGATTAATAAAGCTGTGTAATTTTCAGCCTTTGTGGAAATGCATCATCTCTCTCTGAATTCTACACAGAATTTTACCCCAGTTAAATTCCACCGATAAATTTGAAAAGCTAGTTTTTCTGACAAAAAATCTCCTACTCGTCAGCCATCTTCTATTACAAATTAACACTCACCAATGCTGTTTTGGACGTGACTGGAACTTGGAAAAAGAGATACCAAAAGCCAAGAGAAGTGCTGAAAATGCCTTGTCAGCAAAGCCTAAGCGAGGATGGAGAATTTCTGTTAGCCCTTCAGATTTATCGATCACTGAGTGTCTGTCAGTTAGCAAACACCAATTACCCTGCCCATTCCTCATTATGACAAATGCCTTTCAGAATGCACTATTGTTGCTTTACAAAGGCGACATGCCGTCTGAAAGATGGGCTTTCCAATACTGTCATGGAAACAATACGTAAGTAACAATAATAATGAGATGAAAGAAACCTGATAGATCTTTTTTTGTCAGATAAAGTACTTGTGGATTGTGGGTATTTTGGTTTGGTGGTGTTTTTTTTTTTTTTTTTTACCCCCTTGATCTTTTTTTTTTTTTTTTAAGTGCATTTACATCTTTTGCAAACGAAAACACAAACATCTATGTTGAATGGTATTTATTTTGCATTCACTCTCAACAAAGGATTTCTCTTTAAAAGATCTTGTGAAATGTTTCCACCCAGAATATCAGAAAACCTGGAGAAGGAACTCCTGGAAGGGGATTTTATGTATCATACAGCTTTTTACATGATTATTATTTATAAACCTGAACCTTTTTTTCTTTTTACAGACTCCAGGGATTTATTATTGCAAATCATTAAACAAAAACCAAAATACTGCAACCAATAAAGTTATCTTGTTATTTTGCAGGAGAAAAAAAAAAAAAAAAAAAAAGAGAATTGTAAAATACAGTATGTGGTAAAAATTTTTTCACCATGGTATTGTTTCTTTGCTTCTTTTTAGAAAAGTACTGAGATCTCAAGGAAAACAGAAAATATTGTGCAATTCTTAAGGTTTTGAAGCTTTACATTGCCAACAAAGGTGGCAGATGACTAAATAGTAACTGCAATTGCAACAAACACACTCTACTGTATTATAGATACAGTTTCTTTGTGAGATAAATTCTGTCTGCCTTAAACAAGACATCTATTTTATTAGGACCACTTGCTATATAAAAATGATCATGATTTGGTTCTGTATCCATTAACATGCTACATGTTTGAGAAGAGCTCCTGTAGTGCCGAAATTCCTCTTTGTGAATGAAATACTGGGCTGAGATCCCTACAGCAGGAAAGGGCCAAGCTGCAAAGCTCCTGTACTGGAGCATCCATTATGCTTACTAGCTTAAGGCCAGGAGCAACAAAGCCACTGGGGCTGTGGCAAGCCTGGAACACAAGAGCTTGCTTGAATGGACACGACTATCTGGTTGTGTCCTCACCACGACCTCCAGGTCCATGGTCAGTGCTATCAGGGCAGGATGCTCAGATCAAACCACTTTTACACCCTTAAGAGCACAGCACCCAGTAAAGCCTGAGGAATTTATATTTCTGGGTGCCTAGAAGACCTGAAATTATACTTGGACTCCTTTACTTCTCAGGCATATAATTATAAATATTAATCTCATTTAAATTAAAGTAACTTCACTGAATCCAAAATCCTATTAAAATACAAGCCAATAGCACTTTTAAATATTAAATTAGTTCATAGGTGAATTGCACACAGGTGTTGTTCACCCAGCAAAACACAGTTTTAATTTTGTTTACCTCACAGCTGTAGAAACCCTGTTTCTTTTTAATTTGCAGATGGGTATCTTTATGCTGGAACAGCTTCTGATTTCCTTGGCAAAGACACTGCTCTAACACGTTCTCTGGGCCCTTCTCACGACCACCATTACATCAGAACTGACATTTCTGAACATTACTGGCTTACTGGTAAGATCCCAAACATATACTGTTGTCATTTGCATTGTTCCTGCCTCTCTGAAGTTAATAGCCCCTTTCTTTTATAGATATATGTCCAGTAACAATAAATATAGACATTATATCATGCTATTTTTCGATTACGTAGGCTTTTTTTAAAAAAAGCTCAGTGGAACAAAAATGCACTTGAGAAAAGTCACAGAGGTGAAAATGCTAATTAAGGAAAGAGCGGGACCATAAGACCTAATCATTCTTTCCGTCTTTGATCTGTACATCTGTATATAGTCCTGTAACTGGAATAATATCATGGCTTAAATGCTTCTATTTCCAGTCTTGTTGGAATAATTTTTTTTTTTAAACCCTTTTTTCCGTTCACTTCTTAAAAACTGTTCCCTACAGCATGTTGAAATGACAGACTAGAAATTCCACGTTTTTAGGTAGGAGGTCTTTTCTTTTTTTCCTTTTCCTTCTCTGACGGGGAAAAATACCTTTTGTTGCTGTGAGGATAATTTTAAAACCACTAAGGGCACCCTAAAATAGCTTCCCAAGCAAAACACTGCTTTTTCTTGCCCGTTAAAAAACATTCTGAGTTAGTAAACCCTCGAAAAAACTGGCTGCATTTACACCCAGCCAGTCTCAAACCACACACAGAGTAACATGGAAAACTTCACTCACAAGCTAACCCTGCTCAATTAAAGCATCCCCCTTTTAGCCATCAACTGTCTTTAAAGATGTGGCAACACTGGCTCTGATTCAGGATGCCTGTGTAACTCTTGTGGGTGCATTGTAAAGCCGGGGCCTGCTGACCACAGGGTTAGGTTGTCTTCCCAGCAGACAACTTCTGAAAGAGATAATTTTGCCTCTTAACTCTTTGAGATGTCAACAAGAGGAAATGTTCTTTTCTATTAGTATTTTTTTTCGTGCTCCTTTTCTCCTTTCTTCTAAACTGTTGCCTTACATTTCTGTAACTTCATTACCTCAGGATTTCTGCTGTGGAATGAGGAGGAAAGGAGAAGCCACTTGACGTCATTTGCCTTTCCAAATAAGAAAAGTCCTTCAGACAGATAGAAAAATGTCACATCTTACTCTGCTGACCTGTCCCACTTTCATCTCATTTACTCAAAAACGTTTCCTGTCCCACCTGTCCTATCCCTGGTCTCTCATTTCTACAAAACTCTTGAGTAGTGTAGACTAGAAATGGGCTGCAAGCGATATGGACCAGGATGGGTCCTTCCAGCAGGCAGCCCTCTGACTGTAACTAACTGTACAGCTGAATATCCATTTTTGTCACTGGTAAGCTGCTTATGCTCAGCACGGAAAAATGGATGGAGCAGCCATTTTCCTAAGGGATGGTATAATATCCTAAAAAGATGATTTACTGCAGCTTGGTTCTGAGGAGCATCTGTTCTTATCATTAGTATAGATACACCTTGATGAGCATTACAGGGTTCATTTCCCAGCCCGAAATAGCTTAGAACTTAAATATCCAGTTCTAAACATTTCTTTATGGAGTCAAGGAAACAGTATAGGAACACAGAATAAACTAAAAATTTGAGAACTGCTTATATGTTTTAGTTTGGGGGCTAGGTGGGGGGTGTCTGCCTTTCTTCTTTCTTTTAGGTTGATTCATGATTATTCTGTTTTCACTTGAAACATCTGTATTTGTGAAAGTTTTCTAAGAAGAATAATATATTAATATGTCTGGGTTTGAAAAACAGCTTTAGTGTGCTAGACTGAGACATGAAAATTACTCCACACTATATAAACACTGAAGACCCCATATAATCTTCAAGTTTACCTTGTTTCCAGCCATGTAAAAAACTACAGCCATGCCCTGTCTAAGACTTACATACACAATCCATGCAGTGTTATACAAAGAGGCATAGATATAAACTAGGTGCTTTTAATATTTTTAAACAGACCTTTTAAGGTTGGAGAAAATTTTGAGTGCAAGTCTAAATGATGGGATCATTTCTGCAATAAGCCTTAGGGTAGTCGATATATTTCTGGTTTATTGTGTACTGTTACCAATTACCTACATTTGTGCTTTCAGCCAATGTTGGTATAAAGAAAATATTTACTTGATTTCAGGTTTAAAGCTCCCATCTCATCTAAATTCCCTCCTCCCTAAATCTACCACCCATTTTACCAAGCATGTGTTAGACCTCCAGGAAAAGTTGTACATACTTGAGTAATTGTACAATTAGAAATAAATTATTTCCAGGCATGACTCGTATTTTACTTAGGATAAGCTTAAGATGTATAAGTTGCTTTTTTCCAGAGGGCTGAGGAAGTTTGCTATAATGCACTGTAATATTTTTAACATTTAGTCTTACTCTGTTTCTGGAAACAGGGTTATCCTTTCCTGAGGGAAGGGAGGGAAAGACAAAGCATAGGGGAAAAATGCGTAGGATAGCTTCCAGTTCCTTGCAGGGCATCTGTATCTTGACTAATTAAGACATGTCTTAATCTCAGTGACTGAATAGCAGCTCCACAAAGGAGAAAGGGAGGAAGGCAGCTAATCTTTCCCATGACTCACGCTCACACAGGCTCATACTCCTGCATGCAGTGTCACTGAAGACAGAAGGGATGCTGCTCAGACTTCAGCTCTTTTCCTGCAGAGCCAAAGAATCAGGTGCTCCCACAGCTGCTGACCAGAGCTGCCTCACCCACAGCCTGGCTGGGGACGAGGCTGGTGGCACCGCTCTGCATGGCAAAGCTGCCCACTGGAACCCAGTCTGCTCTGCTCCAGCCCAGTGAGCAGGGGAGGGCATCCCATATCTGATATGGGATATCTGAGCCCTGCATACATGCACTAGACAGCTGCACATTCCTCCCTCCCTTAGAAGCTAAAGCCATAGTTGGAATGAGTACTTACTTCCCTGAATTACTTTTTTTTTTTTTTTTTTTTTAATTGTAATTTAGTCATCTTTGCCAGGGCAAAGGCTTGCAGGCAATGACTTCTTTATGTCCTGTGAACTTTGGATGGGATTCATCTCACTTAGCTCTAAAAGGAGTAAGTTAGCATCCTGTCTGAGGTCAGTCGTTTCGCTAGTCTCTGTCTGTAATTTACAGAGAGAGAGATGACATTTCCAGAGGGTGACTCACCCCACCTATTGTAGGAATCCATCTTAAAATAGGATTATTCATTATCACTTTCCTTCTTGTGTGCCTCCCCAAGAGGGGACCTGGATGAATATAGGTTAGGACCTTGACTTCTAGATGTTTAAAGGTAAATGAGGTGAGCACTGTCCTTTGCATTTTATCATGCCATGCATTTCTGGCAGCTCAACTACAAAGAGCTGCTGCCTCCCACTGTCTTGGGTTGCTTTTTCATTTCTCATGTTCTGGGATCTGTGATTCATTTGCTGTTCTCTTTTTCTGAGTCTAATTACTCTTCTTTGTAGGTCTTACTGAGGCATGCAACAAGATCACTCCAGTGATCCCAGCAGTGAGGGACTAGGTGTAAAATTTTTTCCCACTAGGTAACAAGAACACATTTAAAAAGGCATGAGCAACACCTGAATTTATTGTACCATCTGTTGTCAGAGCTCATGGTGCCTTTAATCCCTCATTTTGTTACATACATTAAGCCATGGAATTAATAAGTGGGAAAAACTTCTATTGAAGCAATTAGGGGGAAACTATGTGTATAGGAAAACAAACAGTGGTTCAAAGTCATCATCATATAATTGGTTTCCCATACAAAGAATCCAAAAACTTAACTCACAGTTGGTTTAAATGCACTTTTTTTCTGTTGTATGGATGGATTACAAAAGATGAGACAGAGCTCTTGCTTGCAGAACATAATGTGCTTTTCAGATCATGATCTATTTCATTAAAATATTTGCAGTCTCTTTGTCTTCATATCTTTTACAGTGTATTTTTTTTTTTGATTTAACTTTCAACTTCAGTGTTTTCAATTGCGATTTAAAATCGTTAAATATTTGTGTTCCTTTAATTTGTTAGAGATTCTTCTAAATCTGTTCCAGGAATTGGTATTGAGACATTTGTTTTTGCATTTGGCTTGCCAAATAAAGCAATGAAATTTAATTTTAAAAAATCATATCTTCAGGGTTTTGTTCTGTGAGCGTGGATTAAAAAAAATCTATTTGAAATTCAAAAGCATGCTATGGAAGTATTGCACAGTTTTTTCTATTAAATAGCTATTTAGCTAACTGCATAGTTAAGAAACCATACTGGAAGTGTATTTATGTATTTATTCACGCTTAGAGATCTAATCTTCAAAGTAGCCTTACAGGCCCTGAGAATTAATTGAATATTTTCTTTAGGCTCATTTTGAAAACCTAACTTAAATTTATAGAGCTTGATGCCTGCATCATTTCATTTTTCTGCTGACACCATTCTCTAGTGTCAGAGAGCTTTAAAATTGAAGCAGCACTGTGGCTATTTTGTCCCATAAATTTAGTCATCTGTCACAAAGGTGCACATTCAGCACTTAAACATATTCCGTTTTGTCTCAAGCCTTTGACTGAACTTTTGAGTCAAGGACCCTTTTTTTGTTCTGTGTGTACTGTAGAGCTTATGGTGAAAATTCCTGAAGGCTAATAAAAAGGAACAATTGTTATTAAAAGGAGAAAGGCATAAAGATACATTAAAAGCTGATAATAGTGTTCCCCACATTATCACCAGTGTGCTCTGTTTGCTCTACCATCTTACTCCATCCTCCTTATTGCTTTCTACTGCAGCCTGCCTGCTTATGGGGAACAAAGACTGTGTATTTTATGGCTGAAAGAATGTATTTTAGAGTCAAGGGTCTCTTTGCACCGTATTTGTATAGCCACTTCTGTTTAAAGAAGATTGTCATTGACCCAACTGCTCTCAGAAGAGCTGATCTGTTGTAGCACATTGGGGAATGTCTTAAAAATCACTCCCCCAAGTACTTGGTTCACTTGTGCAAGATAGTGTTGTTGCCTGCTCTGCTGCACACAGGGACTCCTGGAATTAGTTTCATTAATGTTGGTGTAAAATTTAAAGAAAAAAGCAACCCAAACCCAAAACAAAAACCCACAACTGGTGAGAATGTAAGAGTAGGACTAGAATTCATTGAGGGAGTTGAGGAAGACAGTGAAGGACATGTATTAAATTATTGGCCCAATAAGCATTCCTGTAAGATGCAGGCAGAGACACCAAAGCTTTCTTTGGAAGAGTGCAGAAGTAATATAATGGCTCAGCATGTCATCACAAGGCTTGTTGTAGCATTTCTTTGAAAAAGCAGATTTAAATAACCCAAACAAACCATTATGTTGATACAGCTAATGTGTTTTCATGGACAACAAAGTGTGTCCTTAAGACTGATCAGTCAGTTGTGGAGTTTGGTGTGCTACCTTGAGAATCCTGCCATGGCACTTTATTAGATTTGGTAGATATGGTCAGTAAGATTGGTATAGCACAGGTGTAGGAAACTTTGAACTTGGGAATGTTGTCAATTATATTGATCTTTTAATCCCATGGACTAATAAAGGTTCTTCCAACTGCTTTGCAAGCTATCTCTAGTAAACAGTAGTATATTTCTGTACTCATAACTGCTGCAATATGTAATTAAATGAATATTAATTAGCTAATTTAATTAATATTTACTCTTCTTCAGATTTTTTTAAAAAAACTTCTTTTTTGGAACTTCTAGGAGCAAAATTCATTGGAACTTTTCCCATCCCGGACACCTATAACCCAGATGATGACAAAATCTACTTCTTTTTCCGAGAAATATCACAAGACAGTGGCACGTCTGACAAGACAATACTTTCCAGAGTTGGGAGAGTTTGCAAGGTGAGGAGTCTGTTCTTATATTTTACTTAAAAAAAAACAAAAATGAACAAAAAAAAAAAACAAAACCCACATTTGATTCATTTCCATGAGAAATCTAATTTCTCCAAGTCAGAACAAAATAATGTTGTTACCCAAGTAGGTTTTTTTGCATGTATGTTACTTGTGCCATCTGAAATTTACCTGTCTGAAAAATAGACTTGATACTGGCTGTGTACCACTTTCTAGAAAGCTACAATGCTTATAAATTATAATCCCGTGTCTGGATTCTAATGTATTGACCTTCAGATATGCAACAGTGACCTGCTTTGCTTCACAAGCTTTCAGTGAGGATTGACTTGTTGAAGTGTACACAATGGCAAGATACTTAGGGTTTTGTGGAGAGTGCCCAATGAATAGCAGGATATACAAACCCATCCCTTCAGCCTAGCTCAGTACATCATCCCTGGGCATTACCGAGAGCTGGGGTCAGTCATTTCTTTCTACACATTCCTGATAATCAGTTGGGGTGAGGGAAGGCTAAAAATGTGTATAGTTTCTGAACTACCCCCACAACTGCCTGGAGATTTCCTCCCCTGGGAAGAAGAGCAGTCCTTGACCTGTTGACCAAGAGGACCCTGGCCCTGGATCTGCTCTAGTGTAAAAGTTTCATTTGGTTGGTGCCTCATCTCTTTTAAAAGATTACTTCCTTCACTTTCTCTTTCATTATGCTTGGTTTTACCCCTTCTGAAAGATTTCTGCTCCTGAAGTATTCACAGTGCAGACTCAGGTTTTCACGAGCTGCACTCCTTTTGAGGAATTATCTCTGTCAAGGGCAGAAGTTTCCTCAAATGGTAATGAGAAAATAAACCAATTTCTGCATACAAAGACAACAGTCAGTGTAAAGTTTTGTGTTTAACAGCCATCTGGTTTTGCCAAGGTCTTCTTCCCACTACAGCAGAGGGTCTGTTGATTTCTTTGTCAGACATACTTTCTATCCACTCCATTATCCCATAATACTGTAGGAAGAGAAACAGTCAGTACAAGTGCTCTCATCCTGTTCTTAGGTGTTCACTAAATCCAGGTATCCAGGAATCACTGGTGAGAGTCAGGAAAATGAATGTTTAAAGTTGTCTCCTTATTAGTAAATGCAAGTTTTAAGCAAATGTTTATCATGTGATGAACTAGATATCAGCAACACCATCACAGCAATCACACAAGTAGGCACATTTCTGTGATATATGTTCAGAAGCTTTTATTTGCTTAAATTTTCCGAGCAATGTGACCCTGCTGGTAGTGAAAATTGTCTTCTTAAGAATCTTGAAAATTAGTTAAAAAGAAAAGAGTTTGTGATTTGTAATAAGATGTGTCTAGCAGAAGATCCATCCAACTAATGGACACACTGAAAAATGAAGTGAACATGTGTATGAAAGTATAAAACTACAAGTGCTCTGCAGTCCAGCCAACTGTTAACTCCAACTGAGGTTTCAGGGACTGCAGCCTTTTCACACTTCTGTCTTTAACCTCAAATGTTAAGAAAACAAAAAAAACTCATTCATAAATCAGTTCTCTAGTAGGTTTTTAGCCAGATGACAGAATGGATAATCTTTAGTTGGGTATTTCACAGCACTGTGATTAATGGCAGAATGGAAACACAAACATATATGATTTGCTGCTAGATGTGGCATTTGCTGATTATGAGAGAGCACTTAATGCATTAGGAGAAATTGGCAGACAACATTTTCAAGCCATGGCACATGAGAGATTGTAGTAAACTAAGATATATTAGCTGGAGATCTCCAGCATCCTTCACCTAGAGAAAAAAGGAGATAAGATATCATAATAAAAGCAAAAGTATTATAAGGAAATCCTAATGACTATGTGCAATTGTACCTCAAATGAGACTGAATTTGTAAAGTAATCATGTCATTGGGAAAAAATATCTTGAATTTTATTTTTAATAGGCAAACAAAACAATGGAAACTGATAAGTAAAGTGACTATTATTAATGTTAGTTTTGCACTGCTTCTGTTATTTACTGAGTACTTCCCAACGGATGTAGAATTCTCTTGAAAATTCAGACTCCTGGATTTTTGTATCTTTGTCTTGATTACTTGCAAATAAAAAAAAAATTGCAACGCAAATTATCATAATGAAAATATAATTATTATGGGTATTTAATATAAATTAAAATATGCAGATAGACTCCTCTGTTTATGGACTAAGGTCCTCTGGATCTGTGCTCTGCTATGAAACGTCTGCTGTGTTTATTCCTCTCTGTTATGGGATCAGTGTCTTTGGTTGGAACAGATGATAACATGACAATTGCTATTTGCACTGTCTCACTGATATGACCTGTGCTGCACAAAGTTAAGGTTTTGCCTTCTCTCCCTCGCAGGCAGAGTAACAGTGAATGGGAGGAGCCCAAGAACTTCTGAAATCATTAACTTGGTGTAAACACATTTTTTTTTCTACTAGAACTCAATTGCTCTCTACCTCACTGTGCCTTTGGGCTCCTGTACATTAATGCCAGAGACACATGCTGAAATTAGAATAGGCTTTGTTTTTAATGAGGAGGTTAGTCAATGCTATTCTTTGGCTAATTTTCAATGCCTCAACAATATGGTCTCTCACTGGTCCTTCCCCTTAGGGAAATCTTTGGAAAGCATTCCCTTTTCCCAGCTACTTTCAGACCCAGAAGATTACAATACTCTTTCTGGCAGCTCTTCAGCCAGAGTCAAACAGCTGTCACTTGTCCTGTTCATAAGACCATACTTACTGCCTTAAAGCATGAGTTGTAATGTCAGCCACTGTAGCACTAAATAGCACTAATTTAGATTTACGTCATCTGCATTCTGTGTATCACTAGGGGATATCAGTATGAATTGGGAGGAAGTGCTTTCAACAGTCACTTTCAGAACCAGCTGTGTAATTTATCATGGCAAATGGCATTTCCTATTTTTGGTTTGAGGAAGGCAAAGTATCATTTGCCTATCTGTAATACCTAATACTACTTCTGGTATGTTCCTACTTACATGAAGTGTGACCTGTTGGATTATTTGCTTTCTTTTCAAGTAAGTTCTTAAGTAAAAAGAAAAATTGCTATTAAAGATTGACCAGCAATGCTTATTTGATTTTTAAACCACATACAGGTATATATATGTCTATGACATGATCATATAAACCTTGACTTCTTAAGAGCATGGACTCACATATTTCTTTTTCTGGAAACAGAGGCATATGCGTTTACAGTTACACTGTCTTCAAGCCCACACTATAAAGACATGACACAGTCATTACACACTGAGCCAGATTTTGAAAAAAAAAAAATTGCAGGATCCATACACTGTGCCCTGTGCAGTGGAGTACAAAGCCAGTTCCGTTTCTGTATACACATTTGCCACAAAATGATCACAGAATTCAAATTCTAATTCTAATTAAGGACAAGCTCACATAAGCACAAATACAGCCCTAGAAAAGGGCTAGGTTTCCCTCCTATTTCCCCACTCAAATCAAGTGAGAAATGAAAGTCCTGATTTATAGAAGTATAGATAGTAAAAGTTTTCAAGAGGGAGAAAACTTGTGGGGTTTTTGTTTATTTTCTCTACAGAAAAATTTTTTTTTTTCATATCTACAACTTAATTCTGTTGGAATGGAATGGAAATTAGCCAAAAGCAGTAGTCTTTCTATTGCAATGTGAAAATCCTGTTTATTATTACAGTGGTTTGCATTTGCTGTATTACAAGCTTCTCTTTAACAGTTTTGGTGATGTATTGCAAAAGTTACGGCATGCAGTCTCAGAGACCAATTTCCAAAACCTCGACTGCCAAGAGATCAGGCTTGAGACCCTGATGCTTTCCCCTATTTCCCAAAGTTTTCAGTACCCAGAAGCAGCCTTTGTTCCAGTGGGAACAAGTGAGCTCTTTGTGGTTTTGGTTTTATTTTTTTGTACAGCATTTCACCCTCACATATACCATGCTGTACCTGGGGATGAGTATATAGCAGTTAGGCACAACCCTCTTGGTTAAACTTTACTTTCTAAACACACTGGAATGTAATCATTTTAAGAGCTCCTGAGTCGAGAGCCCAGGACACACCCAGCATTCCACCTTTGGGTAATGTGATTTATTTCCAAAGCCATGAACATGGGCAGAGTTCAAGGCTATGACCCTGCCTCCCGTCTGGTGCTTTAAGGCAATTTGTACTCCCGGGACGGCAGGAGGGAGTTGTTCCTCCGCAGCTCAGGCCGGGCTCTCCGGTGGGCTCTGCCATGGGGCTGCTTGTGTGTAAAAGTTAGGAGGTGTTTTTCTTCTCCTGGAAGTGGTCTAGCCATGCCTTTACTGTGACTAGGGATAACTGGGTTATTAACATTCTTTTCTTTCCGTGTTGTGTAATGCATCACTGTGCAGATAATTGATCTATCTCCAAAACGATTTAACTTACCCACATAGCATAATGCTTTACCGTTCAGCCCTATTAGCTTGGGTCCCGGAAGCAAAATAGCCATGTTAACATGTTCTCAGCAGGGCTAATTAGTCTGGGCTCAGAGCCATGCTCGTGCAGCTATCCTGCTTCCAGTTCTGGAGGCAACTCATTCCAGACGAGATTTAACTTACTGCGCATTACAGGTTACACACTTTGTCACCATAATTTTACCTATCCACAGTGCTAACCATGTGTAATGGGTTGGTTTGGGCTTTTTTGTTTGTTGGCTTGTTTGTTTCTTTGTTTGTCTTTTTGGGGGGTGGGGTGGGAAGGGGTCTATTTTTTTTTTTTATTACTCAATGATAATGATTAAAATTACTTTGAAAATGTCATCCCTAGAAAAAACTTCAGCTGTCATTTGTCTGTTGAGCATCTTTGCAACAGCGGGTCTTTCAGCAACCAGCTCCTCATGAGCTTCCAAATTTGATATTTGAATATTATATACCATTTGAAAGTTTTCTGTTTATGTAGAAAAACAGATACTCATCAAGATGATTTCATTTTAAGAGCTGATGTGTTGGAGACAGGCCAGTTCCATATATTGTCTGCCTCTAACTGTGATGAATTAAGAGACACAACATCAGGCTTTGTCAGGTCTTTTGGTCCAACTTTCCTTATTGGCAAGGGTTCAGGTGTGAGTATAGGAAGCTTTGTATGTTTTTGTCCCTCATGGGTGTGTTTCAACAATGTAATTGGTGTTTTTTTGACAAAGGAAATCATTATTTGCAGATGAGGCAAAAATATTTAAGTTATGCTTATATATAAAGAGGTGTGACTGAATTTTACTGAGCCTCAGGGAAAATTAAAATGAAATTGTAGTGTCAAGACAGAGCTTTAAAAACTGGATTATGAAAATTCAGCTGCATGATCTCTGAAGCAAACTCTGGAAATTATCCTAGTTGCCAGAGAGACCCATTGCAGAAGACACTGTCAGTAATGCACTGGCTGAGAAGTGGGAATTCTGTAGAGTTAATTGGATTGGAGTTCCTATGTCTAATCCAAAGTCCCTAACTTCAGAGTGCTTTGATTCAGATGTTCAAGTATCCATAAGAGTAGCAAGTAATAATTTTGTGTTTTTGGAAATTTTCTGATGTGATAAAACTAGTTTCCTGATTTTTTTCCTATCAGTGCATTTAATATGAAAATATACCATAGCTGACACTTCAGTCTTTGCTATTGTTGATTGAGTACATCGTGGTAAATGCAGATGTTTCAGGATGTTAAATTCTAAAAGACTCTCTAAGTTGTTGACCTACCTTTGTTTTTGGTCTCATGCTTTTCTAGCTCTCAACCCGTATTTGTCAGTACTGTCACTTTAGGTGCTGGTATGTATCCAGATGAGGAAAGTAATTAGCAAGCATTCACTTCAATCAATAAAGGAAGATGTTTATTTTTTAGAAGAAGGCTCTTTCCACCTTCAACCCAAATCACTCTTTAAAGGACATATTTTCCACTGAATATAAAAGGAGCTTTGCTCTACTGTGTCCCTGGAATGTGAAATTCAAGGCATTCCAATTTAAGAATGCGAAATTCTGAATGTCAAATTCAGGCCTATTTGTTCAGAAACAACAAGTTATGGAGAACTTGAAGCAAGGTGAATTCCAAGTTCCAGGTTAAGAATGCTACATTTCAAAACCTAAAGGTTTTCACCTTTGTTGTTGTGGTGTTTTTTTGTTTGTTTGTGCTTTTTTTTGTTATGTGGGGTTTTTGTTTGTTTGTTTTTGTTTTTCCTGTCTGTTTATATCCTTTTTATGTATTTACATTATAAATTTACATGTATATTAAATATATACGAAAGTTTAGATGAGAGACAGATAAAGGCAAATCAACCACATTGGAATAAAACATTAACAGATTATACCCAAAATTGAATGTAGAACTTAAATTTAATTCCTGAGAATTCCTCAACATATTTTATTAGTTCAGCCATCATCCTTTGCTCACATCAAGTTGGAGTGAACAGGCTAATCATAGAATCATAGAATTGTTTAGGTTGGAAAAGACTTTTAAGGTCATCAAGTCCAACCATTAACCCAACACTACCAAGTCCACTGTTAAACCGTGCCCCTAAGCACCATATCTACATGACTTTTAAACATGTCCAGGGATGGTGATTCAACTGCCTCCCTGGGCAGCCTGTTCCAGTGCTTGATTCCTAATAACCAACCTAACCCTCAGCTGGTACAACTTGAGGCCATTTCCTCTTGTCCAATCACTTGTTACTTGTAAGGAGAGACCAGCACACACCCCTTTACAAACTTCTTTCAGCTAGTTGTAGAGAGTGATAAGGTCTCTCTTGAGCCTCCTTTTCTCCAGACTAAATAGCCCCAGTTCCCTCAGATACTCCATATAGACTTGTGCTCTAGGCCTTTCACCAGCTTCACTGTCCTTCTCTGGATCCACTCCAGATGTCTTTCTTGTACTGAGTTGGCCAAAAGTGAACATGATACTCAAGGGGTGGCCTCATCAATGCTGAGTACAGGTGGAAAACCACTTCCCTAGTCCTGCTGGCTATGCTATTTCTAATACAAGTCAGGATGCCGTTGGCCTTCTTTCTGGGCGTGACAAACATAGTACAGTACATCTAATATGTGGTGGTCTTTTAAGAGTTTTGGGGAATGTTCTTAATACTAGCAGACCTGTTGGAGATAATCTTAGCAGGATTGCTGAATGGCCCTAAGGTAAAATGGTGCATAATTATATTATTTTGCTTGTCCCAAACCACATTCAAACTTGGTGTTGTCATCTCCCTGTCTTTATCTGAGCCTGTTAGTTTCTGGCTTTTGAATTTTTCATGGTATGCTTAGTAACAGTCCAGAATTCTTCTTTGCTATATAGTTACATTTTCCATTTTGGATTACATCCAAAGATAATTCAGTAGAAACCTCTGGGTGTGATGTTTAAATATGTTCCAAAATAAAAATTGACATTTTTCATAGTGATCTAAACAGTTATGCATGCTTAATATGAGTACATTGCAATTCTGAATGAAATAACAAATCCACTTAAGGAGCAGAAATCCAAAGCCAAAACCTTGTTTCTCTCACTCATAGTTCAGACAGAGAGCTTTTCCACCATAAATGTGGCCTACAATATTGTAGTTTTTCCTACGGTTGTGATAAAGACCCTCTTTCTCAGTGTCTTAATACCTAGAAATATCTGAATGCTCAGAGTGGCGTCCTTACCCTTAGGTCTCCTCTCAGCTTTGCAATGACACTGGGTCATCTTGCCATACATTTAGCTACTTGAGCTTCATTCTAGTTTCATGCCAAAGGCTTCTCTGGTTCATTCCTGCCAGCATTTACTCATTTCAGCCAAGGAAGCCAAAAGCAGGCTTGACACTAGCCATGGTGTTTCTGCATGCTTATGATTGTATCTGTGCCCTTCTTGCCTAATCCTGCTGTCTAGATAGTCAAGGACATGGACTGAGACAAATGTTTAACTTTTCTGTTTGCTTTGGTTTTGAGATCTATATTTGATGCTAGTTGTGCAATCACCTTTGGACGTGCACAGAGCTCAATGAACAATTTGATCCACAGCCTATAATCTTTTTCTGTAGAAGAAGCTATTTAACCTCTCCAATTCCTTTTGCAACAAGCAGTGTGGTTTACACTAAGGGAATGGAGCCAGCCAGTCCAGAGCAGTGACAGTTTATGAGATGAGTAAACATGGTGCATTAATGATGAGGACCCTTTAGTCTTAGTGCCTGACACGACAGCTCTGTCTCAGATTTTTGTCAGGAAAATTAAGTAGGGAGCCATGACAAGCTCTGCATTATTTTCTGGACAACAATGGACAGTGACTTCAGAACAGTGTTCAGAAATAACAAGTGTCAGGGACCAAAAAAGCAGTCTGGGGTTTTGCACATTTGTACTCTAGGTTATGAGTTTTCTATTTCAAGTTGTGATGGTATCAAGCTCTCAAGAAAGATGTGAAAAATGATCATAGGAGGATTCTCTGAAATCAGGTTTGCCTAGGGGAAGGCTTGATGTCCATGACACATAAATATAGAGGAACTTCTGATCATACTTTTGGAGGTGATGCACAACTCTGCACAGTTCCTATCAGAGGTCTGTGTGTATTTGCACCGTTAGTTCTGTTCTCTAATTATATGCAAATGTTACCACAGTGGTAGAGACCTTGCAAGGCACAGTCTGTAGACTGAAGAATTGCATCGTTCTGCCAGGCTATACTTGATAAAAGACATAACTATGACTAAGCATATTGTACAGGAAGCTGAGTCCCACTCAAATCCTCATTTTTTGGTCAACTAGTTCAAGCAGGAGAAGTGGTATTTGCTAGCAGTATCTGCAGCATCCAGAGTGGTTGGTGATGTCTTATATGAAGCAATATCAAATCTTATAATGAGGAACTTTCCCCATGAAAGGTCCTGTAATGTCACATAAAAAGCAGAATTAATAAGCAGTCACCACTTTTGCTATCGCATGTGGGCTGCAGACGCAGAGATGGACTGACTTTCCCAAGTTTACTCAAGGTATCAATAGGAGAGCTGTCAAAGATCTAAAATTACTTGCCTCCTTTCTGCTGTTTATATTGCAAGTGTATTTTTATTCTCTCTCGTCACACTTCATGTATTGCTTGATGTTTTGGGATCTGACCCATAGCCTGCTGAAAATATGGGAGAAGTCTTTCAACTGACCTCCATATGGTTTGCACAAAAAATTCTGAACCTGAGTTCCTGAAGGAGGAAATTTTACTTTCCTTTGTTAGATCACTACCTAACAGGGTTGAGGAGGGCCAGAACATACAAAGTAAATTGAAATAATTAAAATAAAAGACAGAAGTCGCAATAAGATTTTTGTCTGTTTCTCCATTTATAAGGTCTGCTAGAAGGGATTTTTTTTCATCATGTAAGGCTTTGCTGTAGGGCATGCCATTTTATTCCTGGGGGCTTTGTAACACAGGAAGGCTTCACACAAGGGAAGGGCTCCAGGGCCTTTTGCATTTTCAGCACTTTTCCTCTCTGTTCTCCAGCATTGCCTTTTATTCAGGCCAGGAATTCACTTTGCACATCCTTCTGCACATCTTGCCACTGGCTCTAATTAATAACCTGCTTCTAGAAATTCCACTTATTGTCTTTTCTTTTTTTCCCCCTTTGATTTAAGAGGCTGTTCAGGATAAATACAGTCTTTAAAGTTTTATGAATCACGCTGTTTGACATCTTTGAAGTTGATTGATTTTCAGAAAACTGCACTTTTTGTTCTAATGTTCAATTTGTCACTGTTACTTACAAACAAATAAGAGATTTAATACCCCAAAGATGCAGATGTTCTTTAGCTTTGTTGCCATCTGTTTTCATGCCTTCTGGGTACCAGGACTAACATATGTGCTTTTAAATGAAGATACATTTATATAAGATACAACAGACTAGAAAACAGAACAGAAAGTCTTTAATATACATTGTGTTTTAAATTACTTGCTCATAGAGCAATATTTTTTCTGATGGTTTTTGTTTTAATGACAAACTTACCTTTAACTAGAGGGTCTGAAAAAACTGTTGTTTTGCTTCACTTATACATATATTGTGGATCAGGTAACTGAAATTTCCATATATATCTCCCAAGAAAGGCATATGATGTGACCTTAATTTACTTCACAGATTTTTCCTTGTGGCATTTAAACAGCATTCTTCCGAAGTGTCAGGAAGCCATACACTTACCTACACTCATTGAAGTTGTACATCAGATATTTGCATTCCTAATGTAGTTTGTAGAAACCTGATTTCTCAGTATAAAAAAATATGGTTTAGAACCAGCTCATTGGAAAGGGTTAAAATTTTAGGTTTTTTTTATAGAATAAAATTCTGTCTGATTTACTAAAATCTTATTAGATTAATTCCCCATTTATCTAGATAATTCCTGTGTTTAAATCTCTGTGATATTTTTTGGTAATATTTCCTCAACATGTGACAGATTGAATTGCCTGATTTCAAGTAGGCAGTTATCTAACTCTTTAACTCGGGCAAACATAAGTAACCAAGATTTTACAGGCACTTCTTTCTGTTAAAAAGAAAATGTTTCGGGCAGAAGTGTTAGTATCTGTTACAGCTTGTGAGATTACAAAGAAGCAAGTGTTAATTAAACCTTTATTTATATTCAAAAAGAAATATGCAATCCTAAGTGCCTTCATCTGTCTTGAAACAAAGTTTATAGTAAACACCGCTAATCCAGTGTGCTTAGAAGTGATATTTTGGGAGATAAGATTTCAGATACTCATGGCTGCTCATCTGTTACAAGTAGATTAGCCATATTTTTGAAATTAAAGGCTTGCTCATGCTGGCTTCCCTGTCTCTCAGCATTTAAATTTATCTTGTCTTCTTGTCTCATCTCCCTGAAATGTTCAGCATTTTTTGTCTTCAGTACAGTATCTCTTGTCAGAAATCATTTGAGTGCATGCAGTTCACCACACAGTTCCAGCAGGGTTGAGGCAGATCCTCACTTGGTGTAAATTAGTCCAGCGGTCTTAGAATTCTGTAAGTTTGTGCTGAATCCTTATTTCTGTTCACCTGTGCACTGACTGGCCTTTGCTTTGGTGATTTTCTCTCTTCCATCCATTTTTTTCTAATCAACTGACTACTCAGCCTTTACATCTTATTATACTAATGTCATGCTCTACACCCAGTTCACAGCATTTGAGAATGTCAGTGATTCATTGCAGGCTGATATTACTAAATCTTTTCCACAGAGGAGACTGTCTTCTTTCTGCAGCAACCCACTCTCAAAAACATTTTGGGCTACTATGTCCTTTGTCCAGCTTCTCAGAGGAGTTCATACCAACATGGTCTGAGAGAAAGGAGAATAATCATATTGTCTCAAATATCTGAAAACTCAAAATGTCAAACACTGACCTAATATGCACCAAAAAAAAAGTGTTAGGAATGAAAGGGTGCACTTTCTTCCAAAAAATTAAGACTTCCAGAGCTTAAAAGGATGGCTACTACCTGAGAGGCCAGGAGCAAAGACATGCCTATACTACTAATAGTTTGTAAACCTCCTTGGCCTGAGCTGAGCCAATTCTACATGTAGATAAAATCAGCACAACCTTTGTAATTTCCTGCACTTTTTCAGCCAGTGAGTCGTGGGTGCATATTAGGCAAAGACACTGAGTTATTCAGAAGTGACATAAAGAATTGGAGAGCACTATATTGATCTTAAAACAAACAAACAAACAAACAAACAAACAAACAAAAAAAACCCTCAAAGCACAAAATATACATTTTTTTTCTTTCAGCCATGGCACTAAGAAGAAGCATGTTGGAGGATGTGTCAGCATATTTTATGTGCAACTGGCTAAGTCAGTGAAAAGTCTTTTCAGTCTTTCCATTTCTGTACCATAAATTTGTCACTCTCTGGCTTCAGAAGGACTTGATAGGTCATAGAGCACTGACTGGTTGTTGAATTCCCCTTGCTCCTTTATAAACTGTACAGTGCTATTTGCAACATTTGGGTAGTAAGGCACACCTAGTGAATATTTGTTTTAATGTCTCCTAAATTCCTAAATTCCTGAATTCAAGTAGCATGGTTAACATGGTGTCCTGGCTTGAGAGTGAGGAAACACAGATACATCTTAAATCTTACACATTAAAGCACACAGCACTTGCTAAGACAGCTTCCTCTGAGCACAGTATTTGGTTCACACTGCTCTTTAGGAACTCAGTGAAACTGCTGATATATTAATAAATAAGCATTTGTGAAAATGCTGTGTTGGGTCATGACTTAAGGGTGCTAAAACTCAAGTACTTATCTTCTCATCTCTTGTAGAAGTTGAGTGCCTGCGATGACAGGAACAGGAGCTAGACAAGGGTGATTTTTCCATCCCAGCCACATCACATCTTGCTTCCTCCCCATTTTCTGATCCTAGTCAGGTGGTTAGAGATCTTATCTCCTGTGATGATGCACTGCATCCACCAGAAATCAAAGTGGAAGCCCTGCAATGTGAGAATTGCTTCACTAATGTGAATTGACAGAGGAAGGAAAAGCTTAATGCTTCTTGCTTTTTAAGTTTCTTTGTTGCATCTTTGTAATTGTTTGGTTTTAATTACACCACAAAGTTTATCTGTTGTGCCTTTGAACAGAAAACACACATGCAGAGCTTCCTTTACCTATTGACTTCAGCCTGCTAATATTGACACCTTTGTAATGAATCTGTTGGCTAGATACAAAGCTTTAGGCTTGGTGGGACCTCAGGAAATCAAGAGAGGAGGTAACAATTCTTGTAGGAACAGGAGTTCCAAAGGCCATAGATTAATAGGAATCATTTCCAACTGAGCTAACCTGTTTAAGTAGCAGGTACATGAAGAGGGGAAATGGTTAGAGTGCATTACCAGCAAAGCATTACTCCTTGTGAAGTGAATTTCAGCACTTCAAGCCAACTTTGTGAATGCCTGTAATATTTATAATACAGTCCTGAAGGGCCAAATACAATCTATGGCAATACTATATCATTTCCACCATCCAGTGTTTCCTACTGGCTGGTTCTATACCTTCAAAGTGCAAAGCCAATTAACAAAGTGATTTCTCCTAATGAATCCAGAAGGGATGAATATTTATGACCAAATTTATAGTGCTAAAATTTGCAACACAGATCCCCTAAGCTTCAGAGTTTATAAGTTGAAAGAAGCAGGTACTTTCATAGGATAATTCAGAACCTATAGTTGGGAGGCTGCTGTTGGTGATAACAGTTCTCTAAAGTGTTTGAATTCTTCGTTTTTGGTGGAATATCACTACCCTGACAGTTTTCAGTGTGAACAAAAAAGAAAAAAAACGAGGCATACATAGGACTGTGGAACCTAAATAGATGTATTATTTGGGGCTAAAGAGGACAAATAAATGTAATTCAATAGATTTTTCATGTACTCCATGGAAGGAGGTAAATTCCTATGTAAGCTCCTAGTTCCAGCTTCTTAAAATTTAGAACTTTCTTCTAAGATCCACTCTCCCCACTTCCCTCTACTGTTCCAAGTCAGTAGGACACCTACCCTTCAGAAAGGTAACTGAAATTTCAAGTTACCCATTATAGATTTTTTTCTTTCTCCAGTGAATAAAGGAAATTTGGACAGGTAGCTTGTATCTTGGAAACCCATAGTAAAATAAAGAAAAAAATTCCTTTTGTGGAGGATGGACTGATATTTCCATTACAATGATTATCAAAATATTATGACTAGTTTTCCCTGCAATGAATCTCTTTGTACTATGTACACAAAACAAACAGTGCAGTATTTACATTGCAAGAACTGCTTGTGAATATAGTTTATATTTTTTGAGAAATCTACCCAAGATATTCTGTATTATTATTATTTGGTTTGTAAAGAATTCTTGAAGAACAACTAGTTGCAAAAATTATCATCACAGGGAATAAGAAATCACATGATGTAGACATATGTTTTCACAGCATTCCAGCTGCAGAGCTGATGAGAGAACTTTGCAAACAGATTTGGATGTAATTAGGAAATTTGAGTTGTGCAGTCTCTGAGATGAGAAGTGACTACTGGAGCTACTTACAAAAGGCTGTCCAACACTGATTTGAAAAAAAAAAAACCAAACAAACATCAAAACAAAACCAACCCAAACCAAAAAAAAAAAAAAGCAAACAAAACAACAAAGCAGAAAAACACCAAAAACCCAAATCAAAACCAAAACTAACAAAAAAAAGAGATTTTGTTGTTATGATAAGATCAAACTGTGGAATCAGACTGAAGAAGCACAGTCAATACTGTGCTACCATCAAATATCATGTGTGAAAACTCTTCTTATTTTTTTAATGTTTAAAACTTTTATTTTTCTTAGAATGATATGGGAGGTCAAAGGAGCCTAATAAACAAGTGGACCACTTTTCTGAAAGCCAGGCTTGTGTGTTCGATACCTGGTCCTGAAGGAGCAGACACACATTTTGATGAGCTGCGTAAGTTGATTTATCTTTGATGGTTCATTTTGATATCAGTATTGCTTCATTGTTTTTCTTGTTTGTGGAACCACTATGTCTTCTTCTGATTTTACTCCTCTTCCCAACAGTGCTATCTCTGATTTTTATCAGAAGTCCCTGATTGTAACTGGAATTAGACTGATGAGAAGTATTTTTTTTTTTTCCCCTTTCACTCCAAAAGCTTGAAATTGATAATCTGATTTTGTA
>NW_008609144.1:97896-106036 GCF_000691845.1 Merops nubicus
TGGGAAAAAAAAAAAAAGACTATCAGCTAATGGGCAAACTTCAAAATACTAGCACAAATTCACATGAATGAAATTAAAATTCAGACAAAAATAAAGCTTTGTTATATATTAACAAATCTCCAAATTATAAATTGTATATGTGGAAATATTGAGTGGATATTTAACAAAACGAAAAATTATTCCCATTGCAGAGGACATATTCTTGCTTTCTACACGAGATGAGAGAAACCCACTTGTATATGGAGTCTTCACTACAACAAGGTATGGTTAGAATTACATTTGCCTCTGAAAACAAATGCTGAAGATCTTACTCAGGCCTCATATTAAAATATTCTATAATATAAAAAATTATATATTTTTATATAAAATAATAATAGAATATGATAAAATATTCTATAATATAAAGAGCCTATCTTTATCTCAAGGGGGTGGATTAATTAGCTAATGAACCTCTCAGCTGCACTAGTGAGGTGTTTTATATAGAACTGTCAGAAAGGCAATAAAGGATTCTTTCTTTTGTCTCCAGTACCTTTGAATTATGTGTAAATAATAAGATCTAGCCAAATGCTGAACATTATGAGTTCAACGAAAAATTGCCAAGGCACTCCTTAACTCAGAAGCAGCCACCACAGTGGCTCCATAGAACATATAACCACATAAACCATTTAAAATTGAATGAAATGTTACACAAGGAATGAAATGATATATGAAGTAACTAAAGTACATGACACTCAACAACCTGTCATGCTGTTCTTTGGAAAACTGAAGTTTGTTGTTTGTTTGGGGTTTTATTTTTTGTTTGTTTGTTTGGTTTGGTTTTGGTGTTTGTTTGTTTGTTTTTTAAATAAAAAGGAAAAATACATTAAAAAAATGTTTATTTGTCTCTCTTTTTATTGTCTGTCCGATGCAATTTTTAATTCTCAGGCACATCACCTGTAATAGTACTAATATATGGACTTCCAGGTGTGGACACAATGTACAGGAATCTCCTTCATTTGCAGAAAATTCTAAACAAAATAGCTAAGAAATGGTAGCCAGAAACTGTCAGCCACTAGAAAATATGACAGTCTGTCAAACAATCCTAAAGGCTAAGTCCAGATTTCAACAGAGCAAAGCTTTAAACTCTTGTGACAGTGACATTAAATAGCTGTAGTTATCAGACCTGTACACATTTTCTGTTATTTAGCAATACTTGTAGCAACTCTTTGGTGTAGGACTGATACAAACTCCATTACACTCTGTGGAATTAGTCAATTCACTGGATGAGGTGTGCACTGAAGAAGTGTTTATAATAAGATATCCATACATCTTCTTTTTCAGCTCTGTCTTCAAGGGCTCTGCAGTTTGTGTGTACAGCATGGCAGATATCAGAGCTGTTTTCAATGGCCCTTATGCTCACAAGGAGAGTGTAGATCATCGGTGGGTTCAATATGAAGGTCGCATCCCATATCCCAGACCTGGTACAGTAAGTGTCTCCTTAATTACATACTTCTATTTTTACTTAAAGCAATTGTACTTCACACCCCTCCCTGGACTGGTAATTTATATTTCCCACTCAGGATGTTTCAAATTATCCTCTCAACCCTTTCCCTTCTGTTGACAGCTCAGACTTCTACCTACCCTGTAGGTATATAAATATACATTTTTCCATGTCTCTGAGATAACATTGTGGCCAAATTGTCTATTTCCTGATTGCTCTCATATTGTGGTCTCCTACTGTACAGCTGTATTTCTATCTGTTGGGTTTACCTCTAAGGCATGGTAAAAAGCCAAAGGCAGTTCTTTATGGAGTATTAGGTTATGATGAGGTATTTTATTTGAAAATAAAAATTTATCTGTTATTTTTGTGTCTGTTAAAATCCTGTTCCTTGAGGTCATTGATTCTATTATGTGTGTTCATGCATGTGTTGTGTTTTGAAGTAAAATAAGGAGTTAGTTGCTGGAGATTTTATGTGATGAAAGACAAGTGATAGAGAAGAGAAGAAAAGAAAAGTTAATATCTGAAAACACTTCTAAATCCCAGTCTCTTAGACTTCAGCTGTAATAACTGGACCAAAACAAAGAGGAAATTTTTGAAAGAATTATGAAGGGATTTTTTCCTAATTTCTGTCTTGGTATTAAATTTTGAAAAAGCATGGACCTATGTTACACCTAAAGAAGAAAAAGGTATTTCCAAGAAATGCGTCTACTTTAAAAAAGGCATCACAACTTTGAGCAACTCTTCGTACTTAGAATGTAAAAGGGCAATGATTTAAGAGTAAGATCTAAGATAGATATTAGCCAGGATAGCTTCATATTATCTTGGCCAGTGAACTAGTACTAGGCAGCTGCATAAATCCAGCCAAGCACCGAGCTACTGAGTTTGGGCTGCTGCTAGAAGCCATCTGGGTGTTTCTGCACTATTTCTCTGACATCAGCAGTGGTGTAATCTTTGCTTCAAGCCACATTATCTAGTTTATTTAACTTTTCTTTCCATACATTTCCTTGTGTCTTTGTATTTTCTTCATCATCCTTACAGTGGACCCATTTACATGGTCCAATCCCATGCTGTTTGCCCTTGCTGGTCCAAGGCTTCAGCAGGTCAGGCGCTGAGCTCTGACTCCCTCCTCTCAACTGCAGGTATGTTACAGACTATTGTTCTTTCTATAAAGACTAGGGCAGCTACAGAGACGTATTTGGCCTGTGTAGGGTCTGCGCTGCTGAAGCAAATGTGCTCCTAATTTAGACAGTCTGAAGCACTGTAAGCCTTCGCTTCTCTCTCATGCAGAATACACAGTGCCCCCAGAAAAGAAGATTACATTTAATTATTTTTAAGCATGTGCAACTCTGTTACTGGTTAAGGAGTGTAGATGTGTTTAAAGTACAAAAATGGTGCCAGTGAGAACAATAGCTGGTCCCATGGCATCTAAAGAGATTAAAATAACTCTCTTGAAAAACTTAGAGTACCCCATAAGGATGAACACTCTGCAGAGATAGACTCGTCATAAGCTCATTGCATTTTTGAGTGTATTAGCCATCACATGGTTGAGCTGGGATTCTCAAGGAAAGGAACATGTCATGCTGAAGCATGTCAATGCTGATCTTTATCACTGATTTGAATATCCATGCTTGCAAATGTTTTAAAACTTAGAAAGTTTAAAGATAAATGGATATTTTCCATAAGCTGCCTCTTAACTCTTCAACTGCTTCCTTTAAGCACCTGATAACAGCTCTGAGAAAACACTCATAAAAATTCTTAGATCCTCCATACTCAGTGGATTTCTGCAGGAGTTTTTCTGACCAGGGATTGTGAAGGGAAGTGGATTTTACTGAAGAAAGCTCTCAGAAGAAAGATATCTGTAATATTTGTTTTGTAGATAGGGTAAATGTATTGCTGCATAGTTGTTTATGTTTTGTCTTATTGAGCTGGAATGCAGCATACTTCAGGCTCAGTAGTTTAATATAGGGTATCCAAATAAATTTATTCATACCATGCTCTCATCTTATAATGGGCTATTCCAAACCTCTGAATATGAACAGATTTGTGCTGGGATCTGGAAAAGTAGCACAGTACTCAGAGGCAGGGAAAAGAAGCTCTGCAGGACACTACAGTGTGAATACTGAAATGCACTTCCTTAAAGACTAATTTCATCATCCCTTGTCAGCTATGAGTTGCTTCAGGAATGCTCAGAACAAAGACAAAGAGGGATAATTTAGCATTTTCTAAAGCTACTAGAACATTTTTGAAATTTAAGCGCTACTTGAATCTTGTCTACAGTTAGCATAGCCAGCACTGCCTTAATTTTATATTTATTTTATTTTAAGTTACTGGCAAAATCTAAAAATGGCTATACTAGGAAAAGCATTTCCTTTGATGTTTGGCTCTGAGAGAAGCATTGACTTCCTTTCAGCATTTATACAGAAGCAGGAGACTCCTTGCCCTAATTTAACTTTTTGCTCAGCTGCCTTTATCTCCTATGTAAATAAAGCCGTTCACTGTAGAGACTGTGACCACTTTGATATTGAAATTTTGACAAAATGCTTCCTGTGGCAATTTGTGTTGGAGATAAACTCCCAACAGGACCGTGATATCATGCCTTTGCAATGCTGAGCGGAGTGCAGGCGGCAGGACCCCCTGCCTGCCTTGGGTCCCGCCGTGGGCTGCCTGCCCTCTCCTGTCCTTGGGAGACCCCTGGACATGGTGGGTGAGCATCTCCAGCATGCTCCGTGCCACTGATGTTGCTGAATGTACAGCCCTTTAACTTCTCCCAGAGGTATTAAAGAGCAAGTGGAAATAAAGGCAATTAAACAGAGGCAAGGCTACAAATCTATTTCAATTTGGAAGCTGAAAGAAAAAGGAGACAGGAAAAACATGTAGCAGGCAGCCCTGACACGAGGGTGCTTTCAAAACCAAGGGAGCTTTTATTCTATCTTCTTTAGCTGTTTAAAAATTGAACTCCCATATCTGCAGCTGTCCCCAGATAACAAATCCAGTTTTCTTCCGTCTCTTAGGGTTTCACCCAGGAAAATATCCAATGATAAAGAAATCATCAAGGACTTTCTTTAAATTATGTTCTGTATTCTGAAACAAAGTTTTCATAGCTCCTTCCCACTAATCAGAGAAGTCATTTGAACAAGATTGTCAGTGAATTAGGAGGGAAAAAAAACATTTCTAGCTTATTTGTTCCTCAGAAACCATTGCAGTATCAGAGCAACTCATAGTTGGAAATTCTGATGGGATAGACAGCAGTTATTCTCATTTCATTGGTGCTGAGTAAATGTGATTGAGGTGAGATTTTTGTAGGACTGTTAGTCTATAGATAGAGATTAACACTTAGTATGATCTGCTGCAGAACACAGGACTTTAACTGCTACTCAAGGCAATACCAATTATTTTTGATAGATCTAGATATTTTACTAACTGAATTGCCAAAGATTCAAAACAAAGCTCTGAATCAGCAAAGTAAGTTCCTTGCAGTCTTAGTCACTTCTTAGCTACAAGAAGCAGCAGCCCAGATTGTTGCTTTTGTCCATTTTGTGTCTCACCTCATTCCACTTCAGATCTGGATATAGCTCCTGAATTCTTTGTGTATTTTCTTTTTAAAGCAAGTATGCTTACAAGCCTTCAGATTCTCCTGTGGTATTTTTTTCATCTTTTTCTGTCTCTGTTGCTTTTTCTCCCTTTCTTCAGTGAAAACCCTTCCTTTATTCCTTCTGCTAATCCAGTGCACAGGCTGACTGAGGTGTGGTGTCCAATCCCATTTGGACTTGGCTGAGCCACAGAGAAATATTGTCTGCCAAATAGCCTCCCCCTGTCCTCCCATCTGGTTAATTTTGCTGCTTTAATAAGTGTCTTCATAAACCACTGAGAGTTGTACAGGTTTCCCTCGTTATTTTTAGGCTTATCTTCCTCTTTCACCTGGTCTTTTATGGTATAGATTGCATTCTTTGCTTCTCCAATTCCTTTCTCCTTTGATCTCCCCACTGTAAATGGGGCTGCTTAATTAAGGGAAATGTTTCACTTTATGGGTTTATTTTCCAGAGAAGGCCTCCTCCACCTCCTCTTACTTACCAATCTGTTTTCCCCAACATGAATCACCCTTTAATTCACGGCAGCCTTTCGAAATGCTGCGAACCCAATCACCTTTCCTGCTGGCAGAGGTCAGCAGAGAATTCCAAAGTGCCACCTGCAAAGTCAAGTTCACTCACCTAGCTGGTCTCAGCTCAGTTAGCCTCAGATTAATTCTCTCTTAGGTCAGCCTTTTCTATCACCAACACAGGTGTGTTAAATGGAGAAGCAATACAAAGTGCTCAAAGCAAACACTGCAACAAGGTGGAACAAATCTTGCACATCCAGTGGGATGCAAACTCTGTCTTATAAAAAGGGGCTTCAATTTATTTGTAGGGATTTTTTTTTTCTTTGTTTTGTTTTCACTTGTTGTGGCAGGAGTGGAATAATATTGATTCCGTTTAAAATTTGTGCTGTTTGTCTCCTGAAGAACCTTACTCATTCCCCTCTCCCCTGTCATCTTTCAGGATTGTTCTTAGTAGCCCCAAGGTTAGCATGAAAATGTCCCTGCTGAGTGTCCAGTCCTTCTGGCACAGCCCACCCATCCTGCAGAGAAGCACCAAGGCTTTTTTGAGACATGTCCAAATGCAAAACGTATTGTGCAGCTCTGATCAGACTACAGAGAAGAAGTCACACAATATTTAGGTCACTCAGGAACCCAAGTTTCATCTTCAGCACGGCTTATGGTTGAATCTCCGATGGCACATAAGTGCCTACACCCTGAGGGTCATCTCTTAGCTGTCATCTAATCCACAGAAGATCATAAAACTATAGGTAACCTGGATGTGTGAGAGGTCCCCATTTAACACAGAAGTGACTAGCTGAAGTGCTGGGGTTAAACTCCCAGCCCTGAATGAGAGTTGGCATATGGATGACGTCCACAACCATGACCCTCCTGATTGGTTTTTACCCAGAGTCTGGCCAGCCTTGGGTGAGAACTGATTAGGAGATCACCACCAGGTGCCCCCATCTTCCACATTAACTTGGAGTTGGGGCAAAAAGCCACCTCTCTAAGAAGTGACTGCTTGCAGTGGGTTTGTGAGGTTTGTGTACTCAGCGAATGTGATGTGTGGGGATTCTGGTTACTGGAAGGGCTTCCTGACTTTATAGCAGGAGGAGCTCCCCAGATGGTGGGGCAAGGTATGGTGTCTCTTTCTGGGAAACTACTGTGTAATTGGACTCCTCGTCTGGCTGGGTCCCTCTACCATGGCATGGTTTTGGAGTCAGCTTGCTCCCTTCTTCACACAGTATGCTGTGAGTGAGTGCAGTAACTTATTCCTCCCTCCAGTTGTCTGGCGTTTTGGATCTCTGAGGTACCATGTGGTAGTGGAGGAAGGACTTTGGTTGCTGGTCTACCTCTTAATGATACTATCCTTCTATGTTGGGCAAGTAGTCAGCAGAAGACTAGTTGATGGTAATTCTTCTGTTTCTCTACTTTTTGCTTGATGGATCAGTGATAAGGGAACTTATTTAGAGCTTGGAAGGCTTTACATTATATAGTAGGAGAATGCTAACTACAAGAATATATCTCATTGCTAGTTAAATATTCATTCACTGATAGCTCAGGAAAAAAGGATCATGTGGTTAATTCATTCTCCCTGAGGGAGGGTCTGCTGCTTTAATTCCTATTCACTTAATATAAAATAGAGAACTTTTCAGGGGAAAACAAATCTTCTCCCTTCTTGGTTAACATCTGAGCAATATTCTTAATACTTTTGGCTAAGCTGAGAGGTCATTATCCCATGAAAAGTCAAATGCCTTCAACAGGAAATAGTGTGTTGGTTCCAAGATGGCTCTGGTCCCTGTACCTGGAATGGAGTGATGACTAGACTCAGACATGTAATTCCCCAATATGGGAGAGATTTAAGAAATATTTCAGTCCTTAATATTTCACACTGGCTACTTCAGATGCTCCCAAGAGAGTGACTTGCTGGTGTGGTGCTTAGATGTCCTTGTGAAATGTGTAAAAATTCCTAGCCTGGACATTGCAAAATCTGCCAGGCAGATGCCTATTGCACTCAATATTATCAAGTCCCTGCTGTGTATTTAGCCTATGGGTGTTTGAGTCTCATTGTTAAGTGGGTCTAAGGCTCAATGTGACAAGTCACTTTTAAACTGGGCTTTTCAACACACTTGAAATAGAAACTCTTTTGAAGCTCCCAGGGAACAGCATTCCATTTTAAAATTGTCAGTAGACAACAGCACTAGTGAACTAAAGATGCATCCTTAAATGAAAAGGATATGTTTTACACACCTTATAATTCGGTTCCCAAATAATTGTCACAGTTTTAATAGGTGTTAGATCCAGCAGCTCTTACTGACTTCACCTGATGGTGTGAGGCTCTACGCATTTTGGCAAATTGGAGGTTTATTTAGGAGCCTAACTTCTGGCAGCAGCTTTTGAAAATCTTGGCCAGGGTTCCTACATAACGTTAGCACTGTCGCACCGTATGTCTCAGTATTGTGTGAGATCCACACATCTGGCTCTCTGCTGAGCTGCAAACTTAATCAGACAAGTAAAAAAGGTAAAACCTTACGTATGTGAGATTTCACTAAGTTAGCGTGTACTTATTTGTGCCTTTTATTTGGGAA
>NW_008609144.1:106067-123276 GCF_000691845.1 Merops nubicus
ACCTCCAGATTACACTTGAATGCAATTAAAAGGTATCTTTGTAGAACATCTGAGATAGAACTTAGCCCAGAGTGATTACTGTTAAATT
The DNA here is from genome assembly GCF_000691845.1 of Merops nubicus. Lineage (NCBI taxonomy): Eukaryota > Metazoa > Chordata > Aves > Coraciiformes > Meropidae > Merops > Merops nubicus. The sequence continues at coordinate 106,156 of NW_008609144.1, forward strand.
GCGCTCACACAGAAGGCATGGAAAAACATTAACTACTGAATTGATTCTTTAAAATTTTGTGCCACGGAGTTTATACAGCAGTTCAATAGAGATGCCCTTAACACTTGCAACTCTGTTGGATTTTTTTTAATTTTTGTTTGTTTACTTTTCATTTCTTAACATGTATATTTGTAGGAAGTTAGTATTCATGGCAATGAAGACCTAAGCAACCTCAGAAGAATTAATTATATGCTGAATAAGTTTCTTGACAGATTCTTATCTTGAAGTACTAATTTTACTAATTTGATGTGATTCATTTTTCTTGATGTGAGCTATCTAGAAGCATCAAATCTGAGATACTTGTTAAGACTTCTATGAGAAAGAAAGCAATAGGCACCTCCTCCATGCAGTTCACACACAGCCAAGATAAGAATCTAGGTCAGGTGAGATGAATCCCACCCTGTTGCAAAAGCAGAAGATGCTGGGAAAGCACAGTAGTGGCGTAATGAGAACTTTTATGGAGCCAGATTCTCTTGTAGTCCACATGAAACCACCGTGCCAGCCTAGTCTTGTGACCTTTGGTACAAATGCAAACCTCTTATTGTTGCCAGTGGGACATGTCACATATCTGAAACAGCATCTGGTCCTGATGATCTGAATAAATGTCCTCTGAACTGGTCAGAGAACACCAATATCGTTATCATGAAATATGCAACAGGATGTGAACTCACATTTTTAGAGCTGAAAGGCTGCTTCAGTCACCCACTTGGCCATGCAGCCTTTACCATCATGCATCCTACTTATTGCTATGAAAGGAAGCGCAAGCCTACAGGAACTGTTCTGCAACAATGGGTGGACACAGCTTTGAACAGCTGCCTGGGGACTTTGCCAAAGGGTAGCCAAAATGATTTTTTTTTTTTTTTTTTTTGTTCCCCTGTTCCATCCATCATGCCACAGTGAGTGATTCCTCTGGAAATAGCTCCCTTGGCCAAGCATAACAGTGTCACACCTGCCCAGCTGTTCTTGGTGGTCATGCTGTCTTAGGATGGGATCCAAAGCCCACTGAAATAACTGGAAAAGGCCCTGTTGACTCAAACAGATCTTTGGATCAGACCGTTAGTCCTTGTTTCTACTAAATTAGCTGTGCAAACTGGAAAAGATTTCCCTATATCATGCATGGTAGACTTTGGGCCTTTAAGATTACTGTAACAACTTTATAGTTCCATATTGGTAGTTCACATCATTTTATATTAGTGATTTTTAGTAAGTGATGTCATTGCTCTCATCTTCTTCTGTTGATGCATTTTTGGCAAAAGTCTAGGACATCTCTGAGACCCATGGAGCTTTTTTTTTTACATAGAAATGGACTTCTGGGATTGAGCTATGAATGGGTAAGCAATGAATGAATTTTCCAGAAAATGTGGACTATAACTCAGAGTAGAACCACAGAAAATGCACATATAAGGAAAAATCAACCTTTGGTACACAGTGAGGGAGTATTGCATGGTTGAGGAAGTAAAGAAGTGAATTTATTTTTTATCCTGTATATAATAGTTTGATGGAAAGTTTTGATCCAAAGGCAATTAAAGCACGTATGTTTCTTTCTATTGATTGCAACAAACTTTGGTTCAACCCCTTCAAAGATAAACATGTTTTTGTTGTCTAATTCTGGTATAAGTGGCAAAAACTCAGACCTTGGTTGTTCTAAAGGCAATGAGAAGTGTTCATTCCTGAAGGACTGCCCATGTAGCAAGTGTGCATGTGATTTGGTTTCTCTGTAGTTGTACTGTCTGAATAATTGACCCTATATTATTGTTCACTTTATTTTTTACCCCATAGTCTAAAACCTTTATTTTATCACAGACTTTAGGTTGTCTCTGTTGCTATATAGTACAAAAGCGTGTATTTATGAAATCATTTAACTGATACTGTTATCTTCAAAAACCAAGGTGACCTCAACTCACCTCAAGAGTGCAACCTTGCAAAGATGCTAATTTGTGAAAGCACAGCAGGAAACACAATGTGGGAGATCATACTCAGCAAGACTGAGGGTGAAGCTCTTACAAAAATGCTAGCATAAAACCCCTAGAGATAACTCACTGCAATAAGTCCAGTCGAACTGTTTGTTGCAACAGGACTTTCCTTTTCTTCTTTATTTGCATTAAACTCTATTTTCAAGGGCTGTCCTTTGAGCAGTTATCACAGCACAATACAAACTTATCTTTTTCATCTTGTCAGTTCTTTCACAGCCATATGTTAAATTTTATAGTGAAACAAAATGACTGAATATAGAAGTGGAATGTATCTTAATTCAAATTGGCACAGGTTTACTGTCCATGAAGAAATTTTCAAAATCTGTTAGATGAGTCAGGAGCCTCAGATCTATTTTCAATAAATAATTGTAGAGCCTTTATGAAGATGAGGAGGCACAAGCTTAACAACTACAGATTAAAAGAAAGCTGAGCAAGTAGATACTTGCACAAAATATGTTAGGTCTCTAGACGGCCATAAAAATCAGTCCAAGCAAGGAATGGAAGTAGGTTCTAGACTGTAAAATCACTCAGGCTACAACTTTGTTAAATAAACCCAGAGGTAGGGTTCAAGTGCAGACCCATAGCCATGTAGAAGTGTATATGATGAGAATAATTCTGCATTGTATTAGCTATATTTACTGTGTGAAGAATTCAGGCTTAGGCATGTGTACGCAATACCTGTATGCACTGGGCAGAGGCTCCATTCCCTTTTCAGCAAGCACTACCACAGGGTGTGTTGTGTGCATCCCTCAGCCCAGAAGAGAACAGGCAGTGGAAAGCCAAAGGAGAGGCTGGTCCTGAGCCCACAGTGATGGATTCGGTGTTGTGTAGCTGTGAGAAGGGCGTTTGCCAGCAATGCTCAGGATTGCTCAATTGCCAGGAATGCTCAAGGACATGCTCAGCCCTTGATGTGGGGTGTGTTGTTCCTTATGCAAATGTTTTGGATAATGCCAAACCTTACACAGTGGAACAACTCCTAACAGCAAGCCCTGAACTGGCACCACAGATTAAACATAGGTCAAACTGGAGATTTGGGAATGTGAACTATTGTCTTCTCTGTCAAAATTAGCCATAAAAGAGGACTGTAGAGCAACTTCACTGCAAATCTTAATTTTCTCCTGACAGATAAAAGGCATTATTTAATCCTGCATCTTTCTTCACAGACTGTGTTATGGCTCCACCTGGCAGGAAACACAGGGATTGCTTAGTTAAAAACTATGCTAAAAAAGAAGCAGTCATCAGTTCATATGTAAAAGGGTGTCACCAGCTGGAATGGTGTTTCCAGTTCATCTTACTGTTCTTCAGGCCTTGTAGTACACCATTAACACATCTGGATGCCTCCAGATTCAAAAGGGAAGCTTCTTCAGCCTAAGGGATAGAAAAGAGATACAAATAGCCACGGGAAGGAAATCACAGATAGGTGGGCATGAGAGAGGATGGGTCACCAGCAAGACTGACCTTGGAAGTATGTTCTTAGGCTCACCCCAAACAGCACAGAAGGGAAAAATTTGAAGGAGGTTGAAGAGGTAGGTTTGTGAGTGATCTTCAAACAAGATGTGTGAGAATCAACTTACTTTGTGTGAGCTAAAGAAACAGCTGAATTGATTTGTTTGTCAGGATGGGTCCAACAGAGGTGGGAGCAAACTCAACAGTAATTGAGTGACACTGGGGAGGTGTCTGAGGAAGTGTTTGCTGTGGCAGTTGTCTGGACCAGAAGAGGAAGAGACTGCGCTGTTCAAAGCTGGAGAAAAGGATGCTACAGCAGCCAAGCCGTGGGGCTAGGCGAGAGTTTCAGCTATCTGCATCTGTATGGGAAGTAATTTCTGAGAAATAATGAGCTACAGGGATCATCTAGCATCTGGAGCACACAGCTTGTTTTAGAAAAGAAAAAATCAACGAGAGGCATAGAAGGTGCAGTTCACTGGGAAGTTATGGCCTCTGAATGCAGGCCATAAATGCATAATTGCAGGCAAGGGAGAGGTAGGTGTGGTTGTTTCAGTCTGGAAAACTGAACATAGTTCAAGTATTTACTAGGAGCCCTCTGCCACAGTAACTCTGAGTGTATCTGCCAAGAGAAATCAAACCATTACTCTAAAGGATTTTGCCCGATTCTGGCTCTCTATAGCAACAGGGCAGAAATTCAACCTCGATAAGAGGAACAGAAGTACACAGAGGAAGAAACTTTCATATGTGAGGCTGGGCTGAAAGCACGTGGCATTACCCACGGGAGCCACCGGAGGGCACTCTAGACCTGCCAGTGAAAGTTATGCCCGTGCACTGCTTTGTTCAGAACGCAGCAAATTTAACCAAGTGTTGGTACCTGTGTCTTGAAATGAGAGCCAGACAGCATGTCGCGTCTCCTTTCACTCCAGGCTTGCTTTTCTTGTCTTTGTAACATAGCCAACGTGATAAAGCGCCTGTGAGTGGGGCGGGGAACAAGGAGGTGAAATTTGTTGCAGATGTACTGAGTCCATCATGAGAATTTCTCCACTGTTAAAGCAGTGCCCTCAAAAAGTGAGGTAATGGCGACCTAGTGCTGCTTTGGGATGAGAAAAATCACCGAACAACCTGATTTCTTCCTGGCTTCACAAGTGTTCTCACAGAAAACTTGAGCTCCACTTGAATATTAAGTGAATTTGTGACTTATTCAGAAGACCAGATTTCCAAAGTGGCCTACACTGCTGATGTGTATTATGGTATTATATACAATATTATTATATTATTTATGGATAAATTTTGCTGGCTCAAATATATGATTAAAATAAAAAAAAAAAATTCAAAGTGCATCACAGTACGGAATGCACTGCTTCAATGTTAATAAAAATAATAATGTATTTTCATTATTGATGATAGTGGTATGAATGTTAAGGTATGTCTCATACTCTCTTCAGGAACACTGCTAGATGAAGAAACAAAGTGTCTTGGTTATGGTCTTAACCATTTGGTGATAAAATCTTTATGTAGATATTATTAGTTTCTGTTTATAGATACACTAATGTGATAAATATTAATTCACGTTTTATCCAGCATCGAATAGACTGCTTCTCTTTTGTAATACTGTCTTATTTTCCTGAATATCTTAGAAGCTAAAGAAGTTCATCTCTCCTCCAAGTTTTAATTTAGGTTATCAAAATCTCTGACCGAGAAAGAAGAAAGCCTATAAGAGTTTTTTGCAAAAGATTGCATATATCTATAGGTAATAGCAGGTGTGGGTGTATAACCAACAGCAGTGGAAGATTTATAATCCTGACTAGTAGTACGAGTGAGATGAAACTAACAAGTTTTAGGTGGTTTTAAAGGGTAGAGGAGAATAGGTGGGAACAGGATAAAGGAAAATCAAGGAGAAGAGCTTTTAAGTGAAGTAAAGATGAAGAGAGGAGAAAGTGGAGAAATGAGGGAAAAAATGACCCTTTGAAGAACCAGAAGAGCGCACACTGTGTTCCCAGGCTTTCAAATCAACACTGAGCTTTTTCAATTGTAAATCAATCTGCCACCCACTGGCACGTGTTTTACAAACCAACATAGGTGATCCAGAGCAGGCAGCTTTCCTGCTACACAAAGAAACCTGCAGATTACTTGTACTTCTTTCCTGATATTCTTTTCACCTTGTATTTTTCTCTTTCATTTAGTGTCCAAGCAAAACCTACGACCCACTCATAAAGTCCACCAGAGACTTTCCAGATGAAGTCATCAGCTTCATCAAGCGCCACCCACTGATGCACAAACCCGTTTACCCCGTGACAGGAGGACCCGTCTTCACGCGCATCAACGTGGACTATCGTCTCACTCAGATTGTGGTGGATCATGTCATGGCAGAGGACGGGCAATATGATGTTATTTTCCTAGGAACAGGTATGAGAGAGGACTTCCACTATAATTCTGCACAAACCACATCCTTTAAGAGCACTTTTACTCCAGCAGATCTTGAAAAAAAAACTGTAGATTCACATCACTTTCCTACATTGGCAGCTTTGGGAAGCATTAAAGATGTTCCTGATTCTGTGCCAGGACTTCATGCAAATACTACGATTAGATTAATCTGTCAGCTCAAGAGATTACTACTATTGCAATTTTAATGCTTCCTGGTCCCTAGATGATAAACCAGTTAAGGGTCAGAGTACCTGGTCTTTCTTACCCTCTGAGTACCCTTCAGTGTTTGTCTTTATATTACAGTAGTAGTCTGGCTCCAATTCCTGTTGGCAGCACATCAATAACCAATTAAAAGAAAACAAAAATTAACCTTCATAACTTCAAAGAGTGCTTCCTTTTGTCAGTAGTGATATGATGCTTCAGCATTCAATCTTGTGTGACATTGAACTGCTAAGAAAGATTTAAAATTGAGCCTAAGGCAACAATTCCACTTAAATGCTTTCAAAGATATTACTTAGCAACATGAATAGCTCCAAACAAGAGGACTAAGACTGAACAGAGAGGTTAAACTACTCTGTCAGGGTAGACACCCACATTGCAGTTTTTCTATTACAATTATGTATCTCTTTACATTTTTATGATAGTTGTAGGCCTTAAGGAAAAGTCTAGTTTCATCATAGTAATTAAATTTAGAATCACACCCAAAGGTATGGTATGCTAAGAAATACTAACATATCTATTACTAATGTTTCTGAATTAATAATCTACAGTCTTACTCCAATGGAACTTCTCATTCTTAATCCACAATTTGAAGTTCTCTCACTAGTAATAGGTCTTATGCAGAATTTCTCACTGGCAGATGCTTTACTAAAGAGGTCTTTGTCATTGTGCTCATCTCACAGCAGGTGAAACTAAGGTGCATGGAGGTAAAGAGGGCAGTGGATGAGCTACTGCCATGAGCTGCAGGGAAACTGAGATTTCTGTCTGAATCTTACCCCAGTGCTCATGGGTTGCCCAGCATTATATCTGGCCTATAAGCAAATTTGGTGTTATTTGATGTAGTATGATAAGTATGTATATTCTGAAGTGATTTGGGGAAATGAGTAAATTGTCAGAGCATCACCTTTTATAAAGTGTGGGTTGTCTCAGCCTTCAAGAGTTTCCCACCTGGGTTATCAGACATGGAACTGCAGAGACATCCTCCCCGTTGGACCATTTCTGCCTTTCAGATCAATCCCACTCACAGCTCTTGTCTTCCAAGACAGTGTGACAGTCCCTCTATGATCTGCTCAAGTCAAGGACAATCATTTCAGAGAGAAAAGCACATTTTCATAAAAAAAGAACATCAAAGTACTGTTTGCTCCCCTACTGCCTGAGAATATAGTCAGGGGAGAAGGAAACACATTCCCAAGCTGTGAGATGCCTAGGATGTGGCAGTACTCATAAAACTTACTTTTCTTCTGATAATAGTAAGAAAAAGTAATTTAAAACTTAGCTGTCCGAAAAGATGAGTTCACTAGTTAAAAGGTATAAAATGTACTTCTAGTGGCTGCAGAGGTTCCTTTCAGATGTTTGCTATTCTCCATTATAAAATGTATCACAGGCATAAAATTGTGTTTGGAGATCGGCAACTTGAATGCTCCCAGGTTATCTCTTACTATTCAGCACCGATGCTAATTCTTCCAGAGTAAATCATCTGGTCTGTAGGTGACAAGACCAACATGTACCAGGCAGTCACTAGATGGCACTCCATAATATGGAGATGTTTATTTATCCACAGTGCTTCCCTTAAAAGTGAATTTTCTCTTCCAAAACCACATTTTTGTTCTATTTTATCTTCTAAACTCATCCTGTGCAAAAACAAAAAAGTAAACCCAAGAGATAAAATCTCAAATATTATAGAGAGAGACTTCATACAGATATACCAAATAACCCAGGAGATTCTGAGCAGTAACAGATTAGAAGTTTATTATAGTTTTGAAAGTGTGGAACCAACTTGTATGTCAGCTGGCTTTGACAATTATATCAAACAAACAGAAGCTCTAATACATAAGGCAAATTCAAATACTTTTAGCTTTGATTGGTAATATGATCTTCAGCAGCTTGGGAAAACAAGAATGAAAATTTCATTCTTTCCATTGTAATGTATTATTTTTCATCATTGCAATACCTAAAATTATTTCAATACATTCAAATGAAACCAACTTCTGATTAAGGTGCTCTATTGCATGAAAATTAGTTCTGTAAAAGGGAGGAAATAATTTTCTGTCAATTTAGTCCCCTAAGCTGAATCTCACTGGGGTCAGATAAGCCCAAATTCTGTGTCAAGAAAATATGCAGAAACTTCTAAGTGGCAGCATGGATGTGGTTGTCTCTGTGTGTGTGTGTTTGTGTAGCAGGAGAGTTATACCATCTCTGCCTGGAGCAACTTACAGTTGTGCTGGCTCAGCCACAGAGTAAAACCATAAATGTATTGTATAGAGTTATGTATAGAGCAACAGATACAGATAGAGATGGATGTTCTACAGCCATGATTCATTAGCTTTATCTTCGGAGCATGAAATGGAGCAACCCGTATGTACTGAAACATAACTGTGAGATTTACATAATGAACGTTTGTTTCAGACATAGGCACAGTCTTGAAAGTTGTGAGTATCACAAAGGAGAAGTGGACTAAAGAGGAGGTGGTCCTAGAGGAGCTGCAGATATTCAAGGTAAGCATTAACAGCCACAACATCAATTAAACATTATTCAGGGGACTATAAGGCCCAGACTGGCTTTGTCTGTCTGGTTGTTTGTTTACTGGAACTAGTTCAAGTTTCCAGAGGGACACTATGTAAATTTTTAAATGCCTTGGTATTCTTTGAGTAAATCAACTGAAAAAAGTCCAGGACCAAACAGATCATAGTTTTTCATACTTGGAGAAAGTCTCATTTATCCTGACTTGTTCTAGGTTGAGATCTTTTTCTTCACAGATGCAGAAACTAACAATTTTAAAGTAACAACTTTAGGAATTGAAAACATAAAGAAAATAAATAAAAGTAGAGTATTTTAATTTATTGGCAAAGGCTGACCCAATGTTTTTAACCATTTTTAACCCGCCTGGACGCCTTCCTGTGTGATGTACTCTAGGTGGTCCTGCTCTGGCAGGGAGGTTGGACTAGATGATCTTTTGAGGTCCCTTCCAACCCCTATGATTCTATGATTCTATGATTCTATGATTCTATGATTCTATGATTCTATGATTCTATGATTTTGCTTTGGTTATTCTGAATGATAAAGAGGAAAAGTAACCAGAGCTGTGCCATCATCAAAGACTGCTTCATAAACAGAGCTTGTAAAAAAACCCAAATCTCCCTTCTGTTGCATGGCCAGAATTTTTCATTGCTGGCGAGGGAGCTGACATCAACATACCATTACAGTAAGAAAAGAGACCTGTGTCTTCCCTACTGATTTTCTTTTCTCATTTTGCTTTTTTTCTGACTTTGTGTAGCTCTTCTTCAGTTTTCATCTTACTTTTTCATCATTTTTTGTCTATATCTATGGCATTTTGATTACTTTCTCACGCATCTTGTCTTCCTGTATGCTATAAAAGGTCTTAGTCAGAATTTCTGCCCATACTAAATAAATGAATTTGGGACTTAGAGACAGTGTTTTCCAAATGTGAGGACAGGATCTTTAATAATTATTTCAAAGAGTGTATGTCTTCATATGCTTTTTGATATGTCATGTATAGGATGAAACTTTGATTTAAAGGATCTCTGTATTTCTTCCTACTGTCTCGGACACCAATTATAAATATCACTTTGAAAATTTCAAGATCACTCAGTGGCCTGCCAAGTAATCAGCCGTTTAAGTATATACACCAATTTTCTGCATTCTTAAAATACAACGTCAAGGGCAAATGTACCGTATCATATTAAAAAAAAAAAAAAAGTTTTTTTTTTTTTTTTCCTGCTCAACAGACATTCCTTCACGTTTTTGTTGGTAACATTTATAACTGTTACATCTATGGTTTTGAATCCAGATAATTGAAGGGGGTGAAGGGCTGAAAAAACATCCCTTATTTCCTCGAACTGCATTAGCATTAAACAGTAGGCGTCTCTTATGCGGTAGATAATACTCTAAGCTTTCTCCTGATCTTAAATCAGTCACTGGCCAAAATTTCACTGGCTCTCATAGCAATGAAATACATCCTGGTGCAGAGTATCTACCTTTGTATCTCATAAATGCCATCTAAGCCTTTCAAATAGTGCTTAATAAGAACTTAAGTTGATGTCAAGGCTCATTGCCAGTCTCCAGAATGGAATAGTTTGCAAACTCTTAAGAATTAAAGTCAATTGCCTCAAAAGGAGCAGGGAAAATTTATGGGATATATTTTTGGAAGCATGAATTTAGTGATTTATGGGGTTTTTTTTTTAGTATATGTTTAAACCAAGCAAATGGATTTGTCATTTTATTTACCTTTTGTATTTTAAACTAATGCACCTTACTAATGTTTTTTTCAGCACCCGTCATTTATCTCAACCATGGAGATTTCTCAGAAGCAGGTAACCACAAGTTCATTTAATTGCTGCAGGATATATGGGACACTGAACACTTAGCTTCTTGTTTTCAGGGGACCCCTGTTACATACTGGTCAAGCTTTCCATGGATGGCTCTTAAACATATCTGGAAAGGAGATATGTTTGAACTTGTTTGCCTGCCTAAATCATGTTTGCTTACAAGCAGTAATTTGTGTACCCAAGCTGGTAATTATTTATGGAAACAAATCTTTACTCATTTAGTAGTGGGATTTACGAATACGACAATGCACATGCTTTTTCTGGACACTAGAAATGCTTGCCCCTTTACAATCTAGTAATAAATTATTATTACTATTATTGTTATTTTTATTAGTAGTCAAGAGAGATCAGGGCCTCATTGTGCTAAAATTTGTGTGCACACAGACTGAAAAACAGTCCCCCTCCTCTAAAATTGCAGCTTAAATCTGGGTGGTCCAATCCTGGCAGCCACAGGGGCCAATCCCAGCTAGGAATCTCCCGATGGAAAAAGGTTTTATGGCAGCTCCGAGCTCTATGATGGCTACGTGCATGTTTGGGAGGCAGTGTGACACCAAAGCCATCCTTCCCTGCCCTGCAGAGGTGGCCAGAGCAGCTCTGGCACAACATGCCTCCCCCGTGCAGGACAAGGTATTTTGCTGCTCAGGCACGCACAGCACAGCTGCGTCCCATCTCCCCTGAAAAAAAGGTGGCAGGCCAGCTGGAAGTATTGCATGAGCCAGCTCCAGCTCAACAGCAAGCACTCAGACCACCCTTGTCTCAACAGGCTGTCTACTCACACATTGGGGAGAGGGCAGTAATATTACCCCATCCTACCTCAGGATCAGAAGCAGAAGATGAAGCTTTATTCACACAAGGTCATTTGTAGTTCCCAAATTCTTAATATCATGGCTATCCAGCCACTTGTTTTTAAATGTGTTAGGAAGCCATTTCCCCCCCCCCCCCCCGATTTGCTTCTGATTTTTTATTACAGCACAAATCTAAAGGTGTAAGGGTGTTGAGTGCTAGTGTCTTTTCAGGACTGCAGTTCCCTTTCCTCTCTGCCATGATTTCAGGGTTGGATGGGGACTGGCTAGTTCACACTGAGCCCTGAGAAATGTTTTATGGTAAAGGAGGAGTTCTCCTCTGTTTTGTGAAATGTGGGACGAGGTTGAAAGTCTGCAAGTGTGGCACTCAGGAAGGGAATTTTTAAAGAGGCTACTTGGAGAATGATCCTAATTCATTTGCTTTGCCTGATTTGCAGCAACAATTGTACATTGGTTCCAGGGACGGATTGGTTCAGCTCTCTCTGCACAGATGTCACACGTATGGGAAGGCTTGTGCAGACTGCTGCCTTGCCAGAGACCCATACTGTGCCTGGGATGGAAACTCATGTTCCAGATATGCCCCCACTTCTAAAAGGTAGGAAAAACAATTACAACATGTTGTAAAAGGTCTTGCTGCTTGCAAGAATCTTAGGGGTTCACAATCAGAATGTGGTACTTTTTTACAAAGCATTTCATTTACCTTAAAATTTGATCATGCTCTGGCCATGTTTCACATTTCTGCTCAAAGAACTATAAAGACAGCATAGCTTTGTTTTAGGGTGTGTGACAATAACTCAGCTACTGCAGCTAAGATCATAAATTTACCACTTTTTCACATTGGATGCTTTAAGGCATGAGGTCCTCAGTTGGAGGTCCAGGTTGTGGCTGAATTTGCCCTCACTTAAGCTTCTCTTAAGCTTCTGCCTTTTGCATAGTGCACCACCATAGTTATAAGACAGAGTTTAACATAAAATGCATTTAATTCTCTGATCTAAACAAAGCAAGCTTCTCCTATTTAACTAACTCAAATAACATGATTCAAAGTGTGTCACTCATCAAGTGAGTTTGTGGTCTAGCCATGAGAGGGAGACAGAGATTCAATTAGCGTGAGACTTGTCTGCATCAAGAGCATTTTCCCACAGTGAAGAAAGCTTCATCTGAACTTTGTGTACTTGCCAGATAGGACAACATCATGAACCTGCATGGAGGAAGAGCACGCTGAAGGCTCTAGCAGTGCTGTACCTAAGTTGCTGGATGTTTCTCTTGGAGTTTTTGGCTGGTTTAGCCAGAGCTCTGAGCTTGCTCACTGAGACAAAGTCCTTCACAACCTCTTCATTCCTCTTTGGATGAAGTCTTCCTGGCAATGACTCTTGCAGTGGGGGCTGGAGGTTGCAGTCTGAGCTCAGGCTCTGGAATGAGACTTTCTGCCTTAGGGGTTGAGGACCTGAGCAATTAGGCAAACCATTGAAGTTAATGACTCATAGGTTATTGTGTCATGGTGTCAAGGAACTTTATGTGTTTTCCCTCAAAGCCAAAGCAAACTAAACTCAGAGAAGCATAAATGAAAGGAGAAAAGCAAGTGTTCAGGCTCACTGCAAAGTTAGTGACACATGAGGCTTGCTGAAGCCTGAGGTGGGCTGGGACATGGAGATTGATGGTCCATGCTTTTTAACAGATGTGCAGTTTGGTGGAAAGGCCAAAAGCCTGTAGCTCCAAAACAAAGGATGTGACTGGTCTTGGGAATCCTCCAGTAGATCAGTTACTTGAATATTTTTCTTCGATGCAGCAGCCTGTGCTTCTAGCAAGTCTACAGCTTTTACTACAGTGGACAACTCAGCTTTGGGAACCTGCTCTCCTGCCGAGGCATTGCTCTGCACACAGGAGGTCCCATTCCTCTTACCTTCAGTGTGTCTGTGAGGTTCCCAGGTGTCCAGTTCTTATACTAAAAAATCAGAATTCTAACCTTTTTTTTAGCTCTTAAGAGATAAATGCAATCTTCTTTTTTTTTTTTTTTTTTCCAATCATATTACACTGAAATTATACTAAATTATAGTTAAAGTAACACACCTAGAGATTAGCAAGGAAGTTAGTTCTGGAAGGGAGCAGACCATTATCTCAAGCATTTCTTCTGTCCATAAAGATGAAAGATAATTAGATTTGTCAATTGTTTGTTGCCAAACTAAAACATAGGTTCTTCTGTCTTCATTTTAATGATTGGCTTACTAGTCTGTATTACCCTGAGCTGACCCCATGCTCGATTTTTAATATCACCTGTTGAACCTCAGATCTTTTTCATGGCCTACAACATTAAGGATGTTTTTAGGTACTTCCAAACGCTCCACCTCACCAGAGGACCCAAGCCCCATGCTCCTAAAGGAGGTTTAATTGCTCTTTCTGTCACTGCATTATCCGCTTTTTATTCTAGGCAGATTTTTTTTTTTTTTCTTTCACTTCTTTTCTTTCCCCTCCCAGTGGTTTTCCCAAAACACAGGCCTTTCTCTTGATGTCAGTTGTACAAATCTCTCTAGGCCACATGCTGCTTTGAGGGTGAGGCTGGTTTTAGTTAAGACCGTAATTGTCAGTAGTAGGGTGGGAGCAATGCGAGTCCACATCTGCTGAGCTCCTCCGTATTTTGTTGTGGAATTCCAGCAATTATGCCTGAAGTGTTACAAGTCTGTATGCTCTTCCCATAGGCGAGCCAGAAGGCAAGATGTCAAGTATGGAGACCCTGTTGCACAATGCTGGGATGTGGAAGACAGTGAGTATTTTGCACCTTTCTTTCTTCTGTTGTCACTTTGACCACAGAATTTGCTGTAAAGGTCTTTGTTTGAGAAAACGTGTCGAGCTCAAGGGAATAACACTATTACAGCCGTTGCCCTTCCCATGCTTCATAGACATTACCCTTCCTGGAGCTATATTTGCAGAGCTGGGATGGATAACGGATGGCATCTTCGCATCCCTCATGGGCAACCCTCCCCAGCACTCACCCAGGGGAGGGAGATGTGCCCCTGACACAAGAACATCACGCACGTATGAGTCTACAGGTAGCTGATGGGACATGTGTGGTTTCATCCAGAAACAGGTGGGAGAATCCTGAGAGGAATCCTGCAGAGCTGAAGCAGGGAACACACCATCCACTCCCCTTCCGCTACGTACACTTGACACAAATCCCAAGGCCCAGTTCCAGCTGCCAAACCAGCCCCTTCCCCTCCCTGCAGCTACTTAAATGGTCCTGTTTTTAAACAAGAGCCTACCCTCTCCAGCTCCCTGTCGGCTCCCTTTCCCACACCCTCTTTTCAGATGCCAAAGGGTCTGGCGTGCTCCTTTGGCAACTGGAGCACTTCTCTCACAGCGAGCACTGACAGTATGAAATCCTGCGGTTACGCGGCGATCTCTGTGGCAGCATAAAATAAATGAAAAGCATTCAAAACCAAGCTTGGGTTTATCTGGGACTCTTCTAGCTGCTTATTAAAGCAAACAACCCAGTCAAAACAGTATTGATTGTATCCCTGTGTCGAACATCTGATTCGGGACGAGCCACCGCTTTCCATTGATCTCTGGTTATTTTCGTGCCGCTGCAGTACTGGGTGCCTGCTGCAGAGCTCGGTGGGAGTCAGTATAGAAATCAGAGCTGCTCGCCACAGGATCAAAGCCTGAAGTCTGTTGCACAGTATAGAGGGCTCTGACTGTACATGTGTGCTTGCAGACATAGTTAAAAAGTCTGGGTAAAATCTCATTTCCATTAAAATCAATGACAAAATTCCTGTTCATTCTCAAGGGCCAGAATTTCCTCACTTGCTGCTTACCATGGCTCCCCAAACAGTGGTATCTGAGACTGTGCAAAGCTCAGGGTTATAGAAACTTTAGCAGAAAGGCTGACAATGTAATATTTTCCTGGAAGGATAAAGAGATACTGGAAGAGTTGGCTTTACTAGACAAATGTAAAATGACTTAGCACAGAAATTGCTATTAAGCCTTTGCCCTGATGTAGTGCCACCAATAGAAACTTTACCCAGCTGAGGATGGCTCCTGTGTGCCATAAAACCATGAAGCTGACCTGCTCCACTCCAGATTCTTGGCTTATTTATGTAATTTGCAATAATTAATAACATTATGGCCCCCAAACCTATTTAAATTCAGTGGTCCATTGTGTGAGATTCCCTACCAGAGACTTCATTGGCTGCATGAAGTTGTTTGGCTCTACTGAAATCTCAGTGGCACAGTGAAATAAAAGAAAAGCATTTAATGCAGAGAGCTTGAATTTCCATAGATCTCATATAGGTACTTACTATATTGAAAAAACAGTCAAAAGCTGTATCCATTTTGGATTTGAGCTAACTTGATTTATGGGGACACCACTGCTTTCACCTTCCTTTCTGTTATTGGCAGGGCATAAGGAAATAGCTTTAGTCTGATGGTGAGGGAGATAAGACACAGATAAGACAGACTGGAAAAGGAAGTGTAGATGCAGAGATTAGAAGTTACTTGTTCAGGTTTACAGAAGGCCGAAATAGGAGTCCAGGTCTATTCGTGGCTCCTTCAGTGCTTGATCTGAAACATACTACAAGACAAGAGCATTTCAGATTATACTGAAGGAAGGTAAGCTTCAATTTACTTTAGCCCTGTGACTCCTTTAAAAGTGTTTGGGATGAACAAACCAGACTCTACAGTCTGCCTTTTGCGGCTTTAGTTCCCATTTAGTAGTTGTGTTACTTAAAAATACAGATTTTAAATTTCTCAAAGGTGAAAGCTTCGACTTTAACATGGAGCAAGCTCATAATATAGATTTTTATTGACCTCCTTAAAACCCAGTTGCATTGAAGGAAGGCTGGCAGCCACCTCTAAATCCTTATAGTTTAAGCTAAAAGTTAAGTTTCCTTTTGCTTTTTTATAATTCACTCACTCTTACAGCATCTGTTCTGAATCAGGCTATTTTCCCATTGCTTTAAAAACCAGGTCAGGGTTAATCTCCTGTACCATGTTTGCTTTCCAGGCATTAGTCATGAAACTGCTGATGAAAAGGTGATTTTTGGCATTGAATTTAATTCAACTTTTCTGGAATGTATTCCTAAGTCCCAGCAAGCCTCTATTAGGTGGTATATTCAGCGCTCTGGAGAAGAACATCGAGAAGAGGTAAGTTATAATCATCAAGGCAAGTTTCCTCTATAGAGAATTCAGCTGAGCATTGAAAGGCAGGAGTTATTGGGATTAGTTGATGTTTTACTTTTCCTTGCCTCACCTTAGGTATCACATAGCATTCTGGTATCACCATTTGGGGCATGCTGTGGGGAAGAAAGAAGCCATTTGCACTGTGTCATAAGCAGATTTAGGTATATATTTTGACTTAAATGCTCATTCAATTAAAAAAAAAAAAAAGAAAAGATAAATTAGGCTTTAAATAGTGGTAAAAAAAAAATCAAAAGAACTGAATAAAAGTCTTTTTTATCCAGTAATTAACACAAGAACTACTTCTGTGGGTAAAAGTATGTTTAAAACTCTTTGTTTTAATAAAATCTCTGTTCCGTTTAGTGTCTAATTGCATTCCCTTATTGTGTTAAGCAGTGTAGCTAAGAATTGTATGGCTTGATGCTTCTTTCCATCTCTCCCCAGAGAAGGAATAGTCTGTGCAGTAAAAAGCTTTTTATTTGCTTTTTTTTCTTGTTAGTGGGATCTGAGAATTTTTCTTAGATGGCATTCTATTCTGGTGCAGAGATGTCAGGTTAAAGAATTGTACTCTGCATCTGGGGCAGACATTGGTGAGAGTTGTGATGGTCCTTAATTCCTGCAGGAGGCAGGCTTGGGGTCCTCACTGGCAGAGAAGCCCTAGAGAAGCCTCCAGGTCCTCGCATACCCCTTACACACTTTCCTTCT
>NW_008609144.1:123307-194739 GCF_000691845.1 Merops nubicus
TGACAAAGGGGCCCTCAGATGTGCCCAAAAGGTCAACATACTAGGATTGCTTTGAGCTGGGTTTGAGTAAGTTTCAAACCTCAGGAGTTTTCTTAGCCTTTCTCTTACATGAATGATTTTGTGTCCAAGGCCAAGTCCTGCTGTGATTGCAGCCATGGCAACAGGGAAGAAGGGAAAAGAACTGTCCTTTCAAATGAGCTGGTCCCAGGTGTTAGATATGCTTTTTTGTTAAATGTTCATCTGAGACAAAAAGTAGTCTAAATGACAGGAGCTATCAAACACCCAACTGGTCTTCATTCTCAATGATAATTCATCCTGTGAGACTTCCTGAGTGCAGAAAATGTGCTGGTTCTTTCTAAAGCCTGGGGAGATGCAGGCCAGGGCAGGTGCCCATGAGAGCATCACCTCTGGGTGAGATGTGATGCGTGACAGTAGTCCCAAACTTGCAACTCCAGGTATGTCTTGACACAGAAAGCCAGAGTAAGGGAGTACAAGCCACTTACAATTTTTCACCAGATAAGACAAAAAAATCCACAAGGTTGTATATTGACTGTGACACTGCAGTACTTTTAAATTACTCTGCTTCTCTTACTCATGCTGTGGATTGGCAAAGATTCTTTCCTCTGCTGAGAGTAAAAACTTCATTAATTTATAGACACAGTGCTTCCCAAAACATGCACTAAACACCCAAAGAAAGAGATTACTGGTTTGAAACACCACCTTTAATCTCCATTACAGTCCATACTTGGGAAAAAAAAATGTGATCTTCTGATCAGCAAGCCAAGCATGCTCTAAGCCACAGGTGGCTGAAGTGAAAACCCAGCTAGAAATGCATCAGCCTTTAAAGACCTATGGGCATTCTTTGTTTGTCTGTTAATTGATTTACCTTTAGCTGTCCTGTACAGAAGACTCTGTGCTTTACTTGCCTGAGGCAGCAGTTCGTAAATGTACTTACATATTTGATCAGGGAAATAAGTAATGTACTTGCCTGATTCTAACCATGTGTTTAAGGCTCATTTTTAGGGAAATTTAAGCAGATAGTTAACAGGGTTTTGTTTGTTCTTTTTTTTCTTGGTGTGGTCTATTTTTTTTTTTTTTTTTTTTTTCTGAACAGGAAGTTATGTCAAGTTTTGAGGAGACTCAATTTTTTAAAACAATGTATTACAACTATAGCACATACCTGAGCTTCTCAAAAAGAACTACAAACTTTGTATAAAGCAGCTGGTTCCCTGTAAAGAATTTAGTATTTCTGTATCATAAGAAGTCACACTTTAAAGATTTGAAAGCCGCTTTTGAAGGACTGCTTTTGAGTTTTATCTATATCAATTTAGGGGAAAAAAAATCAGTCTATTTTTTCATAAAACACAGGTTCATATAGGCCCCTGAAGGCCAGGAAGCCAAGCTCAATCTGTCTTTCTTATTTGATTGTAGAACAAACTGCAGGTCAAACCAACTTTTGAACAAAGTTAGAGCAGGCTAACCTATGTAACATGGTTTAAGTTAAGGCTATATTATTTTTTGCCACATTTTGTATTTCCACAATGTTCATTATGGCAATGACTTGTCCCCTCCTACATGTTCTGGGCCAAATGCTAGTTTCCAAAGCATGATGCTGTGCTGTACTGCAGGACTGCCCCATGTGCCAAGGATGTGCACACTGAGGCTGAGTAAGGGAATGGGTGTTTATGGATGATGGCATTTGAAGCTCCAGCAAGCTCACAGCATACATCTTTTCACATTAGCAGCCTTCCATAGCAATGTTTACTGGGCCTGCTCTGTGCAAACAGCCTGACATCTGTTTGTATGAGAAAAATAAAGCTTTGCTAAAAGGGTGGATTAACCTTTGAGACCAATTTAGAAGAAAATTTGAATGAGAAATCTGCAAATTTTCTACATTATGAATGCTAACAGTAGGCAAATAGCTTTTTACCACATATTGTCCCTAAAGTTGTAGCAGTATGTCTGTGATCTAGCTTTAATAAAATAGAAGTTGAAAGTAGGAGCACATGTCCCACAACTCCTTGGATTGGCTTTGTTAGTTTACTTTTTAATATTTCTTTGAAGATACCAGCCTATATAAATGCATATGCATACATTCTTGGTTACAGGATCAGATTATTTAAAGACAGTGTAGAACTATTAGTTTTATTTGATTCCTACCAGAAAATCCTTATAGTAAAAGAATTTCTGGGATTTTTGACTCATGTTAGTGTCATGGTCCTAAGAACTTGAATTCCTAAGGAAACAGTTTGCACATCATATCTCAAATCATCATACTGGGAGATACCATTTGTAGAAGGAGTGGGGGAAAGCTTTTTCAGTTACTTTTTAAAATAAATGTATTAAACCAGATATTTCACATTTTCAAAAGCATGTACCTAAAAAATTCCTAATTTCTTGTCTGGCTACCTAAATAAATTACTGTGTCTGTTTTGCTGCTGAACAATCACTCCTCCTATTAGATAGAAGGAGGGTATTTTCAGGTTAAAATGTTAATCTCTTGTTAATTTGGAGATACAGAAATTGGGACTTCCAGTTTTTCTAATTTGACTTACTAGTGCAAATGAATTAATCAGTATTAGAGCCTAATCGGAGGCCTTAGAAAATCCAAAGATTGGCAGAGTAATTGACTTTCTTTTCAAAGTACTTAATTTTGACAAAAATACCATATGTGTCAGAAGCAGCGTGGTCACTTTTAATGTGTAGCTTGATCATTAGTCAGCCAATGCCTTACCATAACTTTTCCCATTACAGTTATATATTCTACACTCTCTCTCCCTCCCTGCAGCAGATTACTCAAATAACACTGAACATTATTTTAGTTCATGTCTTAGCGGTGTAACTTATTGTGATGACGATACCATGCTTTGCAAATGACTCTGCACCTGGAACTTAGGTTATGGACTTTTAGTTCCAGGGCTGGAACTGTAATGTCTCAGCAAGTCTTTGAACCTGGCTTTACAAATCGTTGACTTTGCAGTGTCCAGGACATGCGCTACAGCTTCCTGAGGGAAAGAAAAGGGCAAAATCCAGACTAGATGGGAAGCGTTTGGCCCAGCAGGATGTCCCCGACATTTCACCCTTAGGGTCACAGTTCAGGATGTGACTTCCAGTCAGAGCAACCTGTGGGGAGGGACAGGATCTCCTGTGGTACAGGAGCTGTCACCAGGTCATTCTGCTGCCAGTGGGAGTACATTTCCCTGTAGTTGGGAGCCGTTTTAAGGTCAGGAGTCAAATATCTAGTGCTTTTGTGTTTAGTGTTGCTCACGCAATTGATCATGTTTGTTCCTGTGCGTGTGGGGTTAGTCACTCAGATGAGGGAGGGAATTTTGGTGATTGGAGTTCAATAAAAAAAAATAGTAGGGATGTCATCTGTTCATAATGTCTTAAACTGCTGAGTTTTTTTGAAGCTTAAAACAGATATTTATTTCTCAAAAACAAAATCCTATGTGTTATTTTGTGTGTATAATAGGTGTCAGGATTGCAAAAAGCAAATGCATGGCTTCCTGCAAAGCCATTACTTTTGCTGGCCCATGGCTCTGAAAAGTATTAGGCCCCAGCTTTAGGCTGCACTTGACCTTGTCTCCTGCAGCTCTAGGTCTATCAAGCTGCTATCCCCCCTGCAGGGGACAGAACAGACCATATGGTCTGAAGTGAAGGAATAAGTGCAGATCACTTTTAACTCTCTCCTTCATGCTCTGTTCGTACTTGGGGGTGAAAATAAATTCACCAAAAGGCAGGAGGGCATTCCAAGTTCTTCTTCAGTGGGTCTCACCTTTTTCATATTGCTGCCCCACAGTCCTGGGCTGTTTTTCTGCAGGAACCAGCTTAACAACCAGCTGATGGTTTGGCAGCTACAAGGATGTGACCCACTGTCAGACAGGACATCTTGCCAGGCACAAGACTGTGATGTAGTTCGATCACTGGAACAAAGAGATGTTTCCATTCCAGATGTTAACCAGACTTAGAAGATATTTTTCAATTTATCCAAGATATAAATTTTCCTATCTTTTTACAGCTGGAGATTTTTGCATCATGATGGAGATTTGTGTTGTTACAAACACCTGGTCAGCAGCATTTTGTGAAAATAGGTCACAGATTCAGTTCCAACCCTGAAATCTAAGGGTTGGATGAGAGCTCAGTAAGGAAGAAGGCATAATTCAAGGACTGAGTTTCCACTAGTACCTTTTGTTAGAGGAGTGTAGTTCAGTTTTTGAGTCCTTAGGTCAATGAGAAAGAGACCAAGAGGGTGGGAAAAATAAGAGGAGATATATTCTGCAGCCTAGGGACTACTAAAATCTCTCATGCTGTCACTCATGTATTTTATTCTATGACTCACTCTTTGGTTTTGTTTTGTTTTTTTTTTTCCCTAATACCTTGAGATTCTTAAGACAGACAGGTAATTTTGACAGTTTCCTGGGGAAAACAAGAAAGCAACTCTGAACTGAAATATAGCATGTGACATTTTTGCTTTGATTTGTTTATGATAGGGAGTAGAAGTTTAAAGTTGATCTCAGAAAAAGAAGTTAGCTTCACCTTGAAAATAGTAGGAATCAGGCATTTCCATAATGACATTGTGTCAGCAACACATTCTTCATTTTTTCCTGTGGCTTCTTGGTAAATAAATAAAAAAAAAAGTTAAAAAAAAAGACAAGAAAAGTTAACTCTACAGCTACATTAGAGTTTAATGATTATTTGCCCAGTAAAAGAGAGGCATTCATGTAACAATAATAAAAAAAAAAAAAAAACCCAAACAACTCCAAAACAAACCACAAACCCCAAAAACAAACCACACCACAGTGACCTTTATTTCCAGTCAGATGATGAGGATGAAGAGGAAAACAAAGACAAATGTGAATTCTCAGCAAAAGTTCCTCATTTTCCTTTCTCCCATTCTCAATTTGTTCAGGGGTTGCAACTAACCCATGATTAGCTCAGCTTTACCTCTTAACGTTTTTTCACATGTTGATTAATGAGGGAAGGCAGGCTTTGAAGCCACTTTCTTCTTCCAGACAGGTGCAGTGTTTTAACTGTGAAAGAGTTGACCTGTGAATTATTTGTAAAGAGGGAGCTATAGAAACACATCATTAGCAAAGGACAAAAGGCATTAACCTAACCTGGTGCCACAGCACTTTCAAATCCTTGGTTGTTTTCCAATTTACTGATGGCCATCATTATTGGTAATACCTATTTTCCCTCCATGGCTAAATTCAGGTTGAGAAAATCAAGTGTTTGATTTACATAGAGATTTTTTTCCTTTTTGTCAGATATTGCAATTATCTATGGCATGTGCCATAATTCAGGTAATGTAATTTGAGCCAAACTTCTGTGCTTATCATGAAGGATGAATAGTACATTTTGTTGATAAAATATTGTCAAAAATCTGCTCCCACTCTACTAAGAAAAGACAGTTAGTGATAATCAATTGCTTCATTTTTGTGGTTTATAATTTTTTTCCCTATTGAATAAAACTATGTCTCTCATGTTTAAGTTTTATTGTGTGCTCAAATTTAAGCACATGTCAGCAAGCTTTTATGAATTAAAGCCTTTGTGCTTCTGAATTGTTAAATCCTATTTACAAATATTTTAGGAGAGTTTATTGATTATGACATGAGGGTGGGGTGGGAGTGGAGAGCGATAAATCCACAGTTGGCCAAAACAAAATGATATCTGTTATCTAAGTAGTCTTTTCACTCTCCTCAAAATTTAATAAAATATGTTTTACATCCATAGGTCAGGAACCAAAGAGCACATTAAGCATTTAAGTGAAAGGTTAAAGATCTACTACCAAGTAATGAGATGCCAGGTGTTTATGAAACTCCAGAGCCCTGTGGGGGAAAAAGTAGAGAGGAAAGACAGGAAGAGTTCTGAACCTATGGGTAAAGCAACATAAACAGGATACCAAAAAGAGAAGTGAGGGGGGAAAACAGTAATGAAGTGTGGCTCAATATGTGTGAAATCGGAGCCATAATTTCACCCTGACAGAGGATAAGAAGGGAATGAACAGTGAAGGCACAGAGAAGGAGAAGGTGACAGTCACCGTAAATCAATATCAAGGTTAACACAGGACATTCTGTAAGAACACTGCTTTGTTAAAAATAGGAGTCATGATGGGCTGGGACTAAGGGACACAACCAATTTAGACTTCATTATCCCAAGGCAGATGAGAGGGCAGCTCCATCAGTTAACACATTTGCAGCTAGAGAGTGATGGCTGCTACACAAGTTGTAAGTAGGTATGAGTATCAGGGGTCCAGTGATGTTTTTCAAGTCTAGAACTGACGTAATTCTGCCTTCCTTTCACTGAAAATAGGCAAAACTTTAGTGAAGACTCTTTGGATTGGCACCCAGCCAGTCAAACAGCCAGCTGGACGTCTTCCAAGTGTAGGAGGTACACAGCTGTCAGGATGCTCTAGACTACAATACTGACAGGGCCACAGATAGGCAGATGCTACTGCTGCAACTGCATCAAGCCCTGAGCTCAAAGAGACGTGTTCTGTTTCCACTCAGACAATGTGGGAACTTGGTCTTTGCATAGTGCCTTATGAAACCCAAATGTCTGGAATTAAGCTACTTCTTCCCATCCTTTTCCCTAAATTTCTCAAACTTGTGTTTTCACATTGACCTGAAGCCTGTGCAGAAAAACAAGAGGTTTTCTTATCATATTGTGACAGCCAAGCCTCCAAGCACTCACACCTGGCTCCTGCTTCTCTCTCTGGAGTGCAGCACCACAGGGAAACATCCGTCCTAGTCATATTTCTGCCTACAGCTACTTATTTGTGGATTCATTTGTACATTTTATACTCCTGCTTTTACTGTAAGGAAAGTGAATTTACTTTAAGTGTCACTATCTGATAAAAATGAGGCCTGCTGCCCAATGCTGTAAGTTCTAGAGGTGGAAAAGTGGTCTTTTCTAGTCCATCTCACTGCTATCTTCTGTGTCTGTGCTTGTGGCTTGATTTCTCTGTTTTAAACTCAGTGTAGTAAATCAAAAGTAGCCTGTGCTTATGTAGCACCTGTTGTCAGGACAATCGATTTTCCAGGAATTTCCTGAAATTAGTATGATTTCACACTGCTAATGCCAAGTAGACATGCTTATATACAGTTTACAAACAGGGAAGCTGACTCTCGCAGTTGATCCAATACTATCAGTTGGTGGCAGGAATCAAAAAACTACTTGGTCACAGAACCAGGGAGCCAGAAACATGTTCTGACCAGGCTTTTCTAGCAGCTGATTTCTTGTTCCTGCTGCAGTCAAATCAACGGTAGTGCACAGATCTATATATGTCCATCCACATAACTATCTACCTGTCTACCTACTTACCTACCTACCTAATCTGTATGTTTCTAAAGACTGTTACAGCTGATACAGTAGCAAGCTAAAGTTTCTTTCTCTCTCATATTATATATATATGTGTTTTGCTTTTTCTGTTGATCCCAAAATGGTCTCTCAAATTATTTAACCCTTCCAGAGTCACTATCATAGAAACTTAGAAAAGAATAAAGTTAAAAGCCCTGTGAGGTCATCTCATCCATCCCTGCTCTAAGAAACTCTGTTGTGATAAAGTACTAGGGAGTTAGAATCATAACAGATGCAGAATCATATGTATGTACATATATTTTTTTCCCATGGAGTAGAAGAGAGAATGATGTGCAGATTTTTTACATAAAGAAACAGTGTGTAGCTTACCCACTGTGAATAAATCTACTTTAATCATCTGTATGCCTCCCTGATCTTCACCCTCTGAAGTTTGCTGGAGGGTCAGATGTGCGCTCTGGGAAATTCTGCAGATGCTGCGCTGGTTCCGTCTGCCCCCAGTCCCCACTTTTTAAAGCCACTCCTCAGCTCTGTGTGCAGTTTTGCTGCACTAGGACGATGCCAGCAGCAGTGCTGAGGCCGTGTTTAACGCCCCGGCTTTGCTGCGGGCCCTTCGGTGCCGTTGTGTGCTGCAGCCTCGGTGTGGCAGCAGAACACAGCGTGCCTGGGAGGTGACAGCTCGCCACTAGACTGGGATCACTTTCAAAGCAAATGCTGGTGTTGGACACTGGGAGTTAGGGCTCTGCTTTCTGCTTCCACCTCTGTTACTAATCTGTATATGGGCTTTGGCAAATCACTTACCTTCTGTTTCCCAGCTGCAAAAATACTTAGGTGCCCGGTGCCCCATCCTGCTTTTTAAAATTCTTTTTTGAGGAGAGCTATGCTTTTTTTTGACCTAGATTGCTTTGGAAATAATTTTCAGATCACCAGATATGTAACGTACCTGACAGTGTTATTACTTTAAGGTGCACCTTATTTTTAACATATGAGACTGTGCTGTATTTTTTGAAATATTTCCATTTGTACCTGAAATTACAGTTCCATGCTGACAGACTTCAG
This sequence comes from Merops nubicus, assembly GCF_000691845.1. NCBI lineage: Eukaryota > Metazoa > Chordata > Aves > Coraciiformes > Meropidae > Merops > Merops nubicus. Next base: position 131,684 of record NW_008609144.1, read on the forward strand.
CTCTCACTTGCACTCTCATTCTTTGCTTTGCTTTCTGTTGCTTTTTTTCCCCCTCTAAATTCTTCTTCACATATCTTAACAACAAAAGGACTATACTTAAGTGTATTCCTCTAACCTCATTGAGTGGTTTTAATCCAATTTCAGTAAGTCAAAGCCAGGAGCAACTTCCTTTTGTAAAACCCGGTTTAAGAAGACCAGAATCACAGCAGTTCATTTTAAAAATCAGTAGTAGTGTTTATTTTCAGTGTAATAGCACCTTGGCACTTCAGATATATACAAGGACATTGGTATACTGGGTGCAATAACGGATACCTCAGGAAGAGCAATTAAAAAAATGAATGGGATTTGTGGCACTAAGTATCTGCCTGTCCTTGGAGAATGCAGTCTAACTTATTGCACAGTGGTGTGATGAGCGTTCCTGTCTGCCCTTTCAACTGCACAACATGTATCTTTTACTACTGCACGGCAAAATGTCAGTGATACAGATGCTGTGGTTAGGATCAGACACTGAAAGGATCTCCTGGTATCTGTCCCAGATGTACATGCCCCAGCATGTGCTGGCACCTGAGGGATGGGGAGGGCCATGTGCCAGCCAAGCCTTTTCTCCACCTCAGTATAGCACTGACATGCATTCTGGTTTTACCAATGAAACTCACCTATCACATTTTCTTTGTCCAACCCCACAGCTAAAGGGTGACGAAAGGATCATTAAGACAGAACACGGGCTGCTGATTCGCAGCTTGCAAAGAAGGGATGCAGGAGCCTATTTCTGCAAAGCCCAGGAGCACACCTTTGTCCATACCCTTGTGAAGCTGAATTTAAATGTCATAGAGAATGGGCAAATGGAAAGCACTCAGAAAACTGAGGATGAGGAGGGCCGGGTGAGGGATTTGCTGACAGAGTCCCGGCTGAGGTACAAGGACTACATCCAGCTTGTCAGCAGTCCCAGCTTTAGCCTGGATGAATACTGTGAACAGATGTGGCACCGGGAGAAGCGGCGGCAGAGGAACAAAGGTGGTGCCAAATGGAAGCATGTGCAGGAGATGAAAAAAAAGCGGAACCGAAGGCACCATGAGCCAGCCAGGCCACCGTCTACATAGTTTGTAAATGCTATTTAAAGAAAGGACATTTTTCCATTAAAAAAAATACTGTGTTCTGGTTTTGTGCATCTTGCCTATGAATTAGTAATGCTTCTTATTGAAATCAGATAACTCACAATTGCTGTTAATCTGTATGAGACTGTACAATGGGATTCAATACCAAATGCGGTGTTCCTTAGTGGATAACCACACACCAGGCAATAATTTCAAATGCATTCATTAAAAAGAGAATACGTACACTTTTAGCTAATTTCTGGATAGCCTTAGGCTATGTGAGCTGTGTTCTGTACATCCTGCATAATTTTCACATAGGATTTAGTGTCCATGTTCCCATGTTAATATTTGCTGCCACATTCCACCTCAGAGGTGGCTATGTTTCAAGGGAGGGCAGATGTATTTCTATTTCTTTGGCATCTTTCTGAATAAGAAGCATGCTAGAAATGTGTGACAGATCTGCAAAAATACCCAGTAATTTACCCATTGGGCTTATATACTGGCACATGGGCGGGATTTGCTAGCACAGAGAAGCACAGCAAAAAATCAAATTAAGTATTGGCTTAGGGACAGCATTCATTTTCCCCATAAAAACAGAGAGAGCATAATCATAGTTCAAGAGAGGGGAATTATCAAGCGTTACTCATTAGAGTTTGAGTAGCCACCAGTTTGCAGTCCATCTGCTGAAGTGAAACACTGACTCTAATTGAAACTGCCATCGAGATGTTTGAGAGTAAATTTCCTAAGTGGTCCGTGGGAAGTGTGTGCACAAATCCTATTAACAAATAATAGGATTCCTGCCTGCACCTCTCCTATCTCTCTGAAGGTCTGACTCTTTCTCTGGCACTTTGCTAGCATTGTTTTATGCAGAGGAAAAGGAAAATAAAAGACAACAAGAAATCTAAAAGAAAAGACGATGAGGGAAGATATGTAGTGGCTGAGACCAGTGCTCTTGTCACAGAGCTGACATTCCTCAGATATGCGTGTTCTTTGGGATTTTCTCCCAAACGTCTTATGTATTTTTAAGTTGAAAATTTACATTGTTGGAATTAATACTTTTATTATAATTAAATAAAACACAAGATGTCCATGTGTAAATAAAACTTGTAAGTTAGAAATCTGCTATATATCATAATTTCATTTGTAAAGTGTTCCTTGTTCCTTGGTTGATATTTTGGTTTTATAATGTAAATCTTTTCATATAAGCAAGAAACACTGGCCTCATTCTTGTCTATTTTACATCATTGCAATTTAATTGAATTTATTCCTGATATGCAGCAACAAACACAAGCTCAAAATCTGGCCTACTGTCTCTTCTCATGAGTCACAGCCCCCCTTTTGCCTCTTCCATCCTCCCTCCGTTTTGCCTGTCACGCCTTTTTGAGTGTGAAATGACAAATTAGCCACTTCCTCACATGGAAGAGAGCTTTGATGGATACCAAAACAACAGACTTTACTTGTTTCTCATGCATTCTACAGATCATGAGAGCAAAGTCTGTGGGAAACCCGTGTAATTGGTGTGCACCTCATTAAGGCACCAAAAAGGTTTGCTCTGAAAGTTGTAGATTCACCCTTGCCCATGCTGGTGTTTGTGTGCGCAGTCAGTCTCTGGTCTATAATTGTGCAGATCTAATTTGCATCGTTGTTCATTTTCCTCTCTGTTGAAAGTCAGATATGGCAAAGTGTTTGTGGGATTTCGGAAAGGAATCTCAGCTTACCGACATCTCTTGTGAAACCCGAAAGCTGAGTTTGCATGTGTTGTATAAAAGCCAGCGATGCCACATGTCATTAATTTTAGATGCTTTTTTAATGGGAGATCTATGAGTTAATTAGGAAATATTAGATAGCATGCATACAATGCCTTGATAGTGTAAAGCACTGAGTGCTAAGAATCATAAAATATGCCTGTGGGGAGGAGGGAATTTCTTAGCACAGGACCTTTCATCAGCAGAGAGGCTGATGCTGAAGATACTAACCAGTTGTACAGTACTTTGAGAACACACAGAGAACTTTTTGGCACTTTTGCTGCAGAATAACGTTGGCCAGACATTTCACAAGAGGCTCATCATTTTGGGTACCTTGATTTTAAGGCCAATTAAGACTACTGAAAGGAGGGGGGGGAGTATTAAACTACTACATGTAAAGCACCCTAAGACAGGGCTACTCAATAGTCTTGGCTGGAAGGTTGTGCTGTCAGCATACAGAACCTAGCCAATCCTACCCAATTATTCCTTATAAGATTTTTATCAGTCCATGAAGCCCCGTTTATCTGAGGTGGACATTAAGTAAATGAGTGGAACCACACCAAGGCTGTTGAATAACAGAGCGTCTGTATTTGCACACACTGACAAAGGCCCTACTCTTCTCCCTGGTGGTGACACGGTACTTCAATTATTTCATTTCATACAACTCTCATCACATGTTTGCCTGCTTCATAATAAAGCAAATCAATTTCTTCTTCCATGTTTTTTTTCCTCCATGAAAACGAAAGCATCTGATGTATGTTTAGATATGACTGGGGGTATGTATTCTGCAAATAAAACACACACATCCCCCCCACTGACTTTAGTAGAAGTCTAGGATGATTAAGGGTTTCAGTGCTGGGAGCATTAGATTTAAACGGTTGAATTAAAATGTTTTTACTCTTAAAAAGAATTTTCATTTCGTTTATTTCGAGTTTTGTTGGAATGAGATTCTTCTTAAAGAAATTGCCTCATCAGTCTGGGCTACAGTGGTAGCATAGAACCCCAAGTGAGATACAAGGCCTCTTCCATCGTGGGAAATAAATTCAACATTCTCCAAACCAGTGTACTGTATTGGGTTCATGCCACCCCAGAGAGCATATTTAATAAGACTGCATAGATAAAAGTCTGTGCTTTGATACAGTGGGTAAGAAGTATGCTATAACTGTCAAGTATTACACATGCAAGAAGGCTGGAGGACCATGGAGACCAGGGAATGGGAGGGACAGATCAGGGATCACTATGGGAGGTAAGACAGGGGTTTGTTAGGCAAGACTCAGCAATGCAAACACAGGAGTAGGAGCAGGAGAAGAAGTGTTTTTTTCCACAAACTGTACTCTCGGAGAGGGGTGGAGAGGGTTTCAGAGTATGAGCTAGCCCAGAAAGGGCAACAGGAGAGGATCTGAGGATCTTGCTATTTTAAAAAAAAACAAATGAACAAACAAACAAACAAAAAACAAACTACGATTATAATTTAAAGGCTCAACTCTAAGTCTGCTTAAATTTCAAATCAATAATTTGAAGGTCAGCTGGTCTTCTGTGAGCTGTACTGTGAGTCACAACAGGCTTGTAGTTAAAATGAAACTGAGCCTTACCTCCTTCAAGAGTTCCATAAAAACTAAGTTAAACAAGGTTTTGGTCCAGTGTGGAAAAAAGTTGCCTCCACCTTAATAAATGTAGTTTTTAAACAGATCCCTTAGTGCATGTGATACAACATAAATATTGATTTACATATGCATTCAACCAAGAGTCCAGTTAGTGGTACATTATCTATTCCTCCAGCAAAACCTTTCTATTGTCCCTGCTTCAGCAAAAGGTCAGTGTTCGATTGAACTGGTTTCAAACAGATTCTTAGAATAACCAGTGCAATGTGAGCTGTAGTTATAAAAATGCTGAAAACTGGCATAACCATTAAAACCCAATAGGGCCCTAAACTTTGTAGCAATCTTGCAGTCAGTTAAAATAAAACAGAAAAGGGGATTAGCAGAAAAAGGAATAAAGTATTAGCACTTATTGTGATAAACTAGTTCCATTACTGGAAACTGTTCCAACAACAGGTGTGAATGTGTGTTCATGTCATAAGCAAATACGTTTTCTTTCCAAGCAGTTAAGCTTAGATTGCTTGAGGTATCTAAGAACCTGAATACTTTCCAGTTTTTACACAGATTTTGGATCTGGTTCTTATGTCACTCATAATGAAGTAATTAGGTTAAAAGCAATGTATTTCCTCTGGCTCATGTGCTTTTGAGCTATGAAGATCCATACAGTTCAAATGCTATGAACCCTTTAACCATTATGGGTATTGATCAGCATTTAACATTTCAGATAATGAATAATTATTTTTTATTAATACTCATTATTCATGTAATGAGCCCGTGTCTCATAATAATGTCTCAATATTTAATAATGACTGACGAAAATTAAGCTGCTAATTTTTTTTCATATGAGCATATGTGTATAGGAGTCCATATAGAAATGTCTTATTTTCTGTTCGTTTTGTAGCAGAGGTCAATTTGCAAAAAGCAGATGTGATTTCAAGAGTTAAGGTTCAGCTCAGCTTCCGCTGACTCCAGGGTTTAAGATTCTTCTGGAACTGAATCGTAGCCTAAGTAGACTATAATCTATTTATAGTCTGGTAGTCAAACATCCAAAGCTGCGTGTTGTTCTCTAGGCTATATTGGCCTGGTTCTTCTTGAGCACAATTGTAGATGAGATGTGGAGGTCTAAGGAATTACATCAGCATGAATGGAAAATTAAGCCCACATGTCTCTCTAATATATTCTGTTACATTTTATAAAGTTTAAATGGTCTCTGCTGTAATATTTTACCATAGTGTTGCTAATATTACCCTGAACTAGGCTTCTGTCGTTAGCTGAAGTGTGACATTCTTTGCAGTTGTAATCCAGATTTTGAGGTTTGTAAAATAAGTTCATTACAGTAACAAAGGTGACATGGGAAAAGATTTTAATTATAAATTTTACAAGGGAGATTTTTAAGATTTTCTTTCTATATCTCAAAATATATAGAAATAGATACTATAATATAGAATATACAGTGGTTATTCTAAAATGTGTTAGAAACATAAGTATTTATTTTCCTTTTTTATTCAGGTAAAGACACATAACAAATTGTAATCTTGAGTTTATCACTTGCCAGTGTGTGGCTGAAACATCTAGTCTGACAGCTGTACCAAGACTGTGTTTTTACTTGCTTAGTTTTTTCTTCTTCCAGTTAAGCCCACTGTCTTCTGCCTTTGAGACTCTAGTCTATCAGGTAATCCCACTTTTATATGGAGGAATACTCCAGGTTCTGGTGTCTCCTTGACATACAAATGTCCCTGCAGAGTCACTGTATCACAGTCTGCCTTCAAACAATGACTTTCCTAAGCATTAGCTTTTGCATTTAGTTGCAGATGCAGACCAAACACTGTGAGGTAAATTTAAGACCAGATGGGGTTTGCTTTTACAAAGGAAATTTTTAGGACTGTTGCTTAGAGCTCTCCTTTCTCTTCTTACTTATGTGGTTGCTGTATATAATTCTCCAGTTTAAAAAGAAAGTCTATTGTGCTTTAAAGCATAAGATTTTCCATGTGATGTAAAAAAAAAAAAAAAAAGAATATTTCTTGCTTTTTTTTTTTTTTTTCTAATTCATAGAGACTGCTGGTTTCAAACAGTACATGCCAAGGAAATCATCTGTCCAGCCATAAATGGTTGTGATATTTGTATACACGTCTCAGTTTTGGTGGTACATGTTCTGTTTCCTTCCTCTGATGCTATATATGTGCTTTGTCTGGGTTTTGGGAGTGTTTTTTGGGGGGTGGATTGTTTTGTTGGGTTTTATTTTGGTTGGTCTTGGGGTTTTTGGAGGTCTGGGTTTTGTTTGGTTTAAGTCTTGGGGTTTTTTGTTTGAATTTTGTTGATGTTTTACCTGTACATGTGTGTTTGGTTTGCCTTTTTTGTTCTCATTTTCTTCATGTTATTTCTCCTATTAAAAGGAACCAAGCCAGATACTTCATGGTGGTGAAACATATGATGAAGCAGTAAGAGGAACAGAAGTCTTGGGCAGATATTTTGGTATGGAGATAACATAGTACATTTCCAGGGGGCAAAGTCTTACGGCTTACACGTCTATGCCGAGAATAAAAAGACCAATGTGGTATTTCTCTGGGCCAGTCTGAAGTTGAGAGTGATTTACAGAAGATATATTTTTTAATTTTGTCAATATAAACACATGCAGAAAATCTGTTACTAGTTCATGAATCTGTACTTGCCAGAAACATCAGAGTAAATATACATGAACAGAATTTCACAGATTTCGATTTCTAAATTTATTTTCATGTTTTACAATGCTTTGTTTTAAAAAAAAATTCTGTCATTTTAATTTTAAAATATTTATCAAGAATGTTTTTTACTATTTTTTTCTCTTAAAATACTTTCAAATCTGCACTTTCAAGTCTCTCTTTGCAATAACATCAGAAAAAAAAAAAAAAGGAAAATTGTAAGTAGAAGTGGAAAATATTTTACATTTCCACGTGCCATCAAAAAAGACAAAGAAAAAGCAGCATCAGAGATTGTTCCTGTCATCTTTTGGAGACTTTATGTGACTTTCATTACGGGCATTTTCTGTAGAACTGAATTGTAACAATCACATTTTAAGACCACCTGTGAACATATTTTCCCTTTAAAAGCTGGATACAAACTATGCAAATCAATGAGAATATAAGTGAAGAGTTAAAATAATTTATGTCCAAATGTTTGCATAACTTTTTTTTTTTTCATTTTTGATGATGTATGCATTATCATTACCTCAGTGACTATCTCAGGATGTACATTGTTTGGGAAGAAAGGAAGAGATTACAAAAGCATATAATCTCCAGATTCCAAAATGAAAAGTCACACTAACTGGACTAGCTGCAGGGACTATGATTAATACTTCATTTTTGGCGAGAAAGACTAGATTTTCTCCTAAGGTGAAATTCATCACTCCTTCACAAGCCCAGCACAGGAATTGTATGCCATATACCTTTTTTAATTTGTAAGGCATGAGTGGTACTTAGCTTGACTTTGTGAGTCAGGCTGATTTTCACTCTGTAGTATATTGGATCAGTAAGACTGAAATGTTTTGATAGGAATATCTGTTTGTAAATGGTGCAGCTCATTGAGCTGATACAATAACTGAAATACAGCTCAAATAAGCTATGTCTTTGCCATGCCTGCTGGTTTTACTAAGTATTTCAATCTTATATGCAAAGGTAACTGAAACAAATGTATGTTTTGTTTGTTCTATAATAAACAGTAAATCCTGAGGTTTTCCTTCTTTTTTAAACCCATGTCTAACTGCAGAGTGAAGTATGAGATTTCAGAGAAATTAAGTCTGTAGCATGCCATGGAAATGACAATGATATTAATGTAAGTTTCAGTAATATAAAGTCTTAATTCAGAAGGCTTACCAGAGTAAGGACTGTCTGAGTTTCACCCATCCCCTAAGGACATGCCTAAAACCAAGAGAGTGAGTTTACAGAAACGACGATTTAGATTAATGGATGCAAGGCAATACACAATAGGCATCTCTATGCTTATTAATTTAAATTCAATAATAGCTTTTTAATGCATGAATTTATACATGATTAGCAGTAACCGTTGTCCTTAAAGACTGCAGTGACATTGTGTTTTACGGTTCCCCTCAAGCCAAACTGATTGCTCATCCATCTTTAGCTGCCTCAGGAGCGCCCTTGGCTCTAAGGGAGTGTGACTGTCTCCTTCATTTCACGATGTTTTTGGGAGGGGGATAAGTTAGGAGAAAGGAGATTTGTTCATCTTTTAGAGAGGTAATGTTGCCTCCCTCCACAGCCATGAAGAGAAGGAATTTTTTTGGGAAAAAGGTATCTTTAGGCAGGGAAATAAATAGGCTGACTGGTCCACCTCCACTTCTAGCCTTCGGCACAGCCCTCTGTTCCAGGGGATTTGGTAAGGGTTAAGGAGCCTATTTTGTTAACAGACGGTCAGCATGTTATTTCCAAGGACATCCGCATCGGTGCCCTCAAGGACGCCTGTTTCCCAATCCCATGCTGTGTCCATTAGACCACGCTGCTTCTGACCCTTTGCTGAGAAAGGTCCCAGGGCACTGCTGGCCTGAAAGCTGACACCGAATCCCAACTGCAGCAATAGTGTTCTGCTCACCTAAATTCCACCTGCAGTTGCAATTGGATATGGTATTCTTCATTTCCGAGCCTGAACTCGTTTCTGTGTTACCACGCGCAGCTAAACAGCTGCTGTGTCCCCCCTCCCTCCCCACAGGTGGCTGCATTTGATAATGTCTCATGCAGGATCAGTCTTGGTCCCATTGAAGTAAGTGGGAATTCTGCCAGCATGTCCCAGATCTGGTCCTGCATCCAGCTGGTAAAGCACTTTCAGCTCCTGCAGAAGAGGTGTTCTGGGCAGGCTGACTGATTATCCAGGTTCGTTAACAGAGGTGGGTGTCAGACAGGAAAGGAAGAAAGAAAAGAAAGAAAAGAAAGAAAAGAGAGAAAAGAGAAAGAAAGAAAAAGAAAGAAAGAAAGAAAGAAAGAAAGAAAGAAAGAAAGAAAGAAAGAAAGAAAGAAAGAAAGAAAGAAAGAAAGAAAGAAAGAAAGAAAGAAAGAAAGAAAGAAAGAAAGAAAGAAAGAAAGAAAGAAAGAAAGAAAGAAAGAAAGAAAGAAAGAAAGAAAGAAAGAAAGAAAGAAAGAAAGAAAGAAAGAAAGAAAGAAAGAAAGAAAGAAAGAAAGAAAGAAAGAAAGAAAGAAAGAAAGAAAGAAAGAAAGAAAGAAAGAAAGAAAGAAAGAAAGAAAGAAAGAAAGAAAGAAAGAAAGAAAGAAAGAAAGAAAGAAAGAAAGAAAGAAAGAAAGAAAGAAAGAAAGAAAGAAAGAAAGAAAGAAAGAAAGAAAGAAAGAAAGAAAGAAAGAAAGAAAGAAAGAAAGAAAGAAAGAAAGAAAGAAAGAAAGAAAGAAAGAAAGAAAGAAAGAAAGAAAGAAAGAAAGAAAGAAAGAAAGAAAGAAAGAAAGAAAGAAAGAAAGAAAGAAAGAAAGAAAGAAAGAAAGAAAGAAAGAAAGAAAGAAAGAAAGAAAGAAAGAAAGAAAGAAAGAAAGAAAGAAAGAAAGAAAGAAAGAAAGAAAGAAAGAAAGAAAGAAAGAAAGAAAGAAAGAAAGAAAGAAAGAAAGAAAGAAAGAAAGAAAGAAAGAAAGAAAGAAAGAAAGAAAGAAAGAAAGAAAGAAAGAAAGAAAGAAAGAAAGAAAGAAAGAAAGAAAGAAAGAAAGAAAGAAAGAAAGAAAGAAAGAAAGAAAGAAAGAAAGAAAGAAAGAAAGAAAGAAAGAAAGAAAGAAAGAAAGAAAGAAAGAAAGAAAGAAAGAAAGAAAGAAAGAAAGAAAGAAAGAAAGAAAGAAAGAAAGAAAGAAAGAAAGAAAGAAAGAAAGAAAGAAAGAAAGAAAGAAAGAAAGAAAGAAAGAAAGAAAGAAAGAAAGAAAGAAAGAAAGAAAGAAAGAAAAGAAGGAAGGAGAGAGAAATATCCTTCAGCTTCTTGCTGCCACCAGTTCCTCAGTAAGAGCTTAAATGCAGCACTGTCTTGTGTCCTCTCAAAGAGACAAAAGCTAATTAAGCTGAAATCTGTCATTTTCTCTGTAACGTGTTAGCAGGGTCAAACTCCAAGACAATTACTGATGAGTCTAGGAAGAAGCATATAAGCTCTTCTGCAATTGCTCAGAAACCTTTCCAGAACTGATTAGCTTCCTGAGCTGTCTCTGCTCCACTCTTTTTGGTGTGTGGTGCCTCTTTTCAGGCTCTTAGAAACCAGAAGGGCTGTTAGCTGAGGAAGTCTGTGCTTAAAGTAAGAGGTATGAGGTAAAATCCAGCCCTTCATGATTCAAATGGCGGGAAGTGTTCTGGGACGTGTTCACACACAGAGTCCATATGTACTGTGAAAACAAGTGACTGGGAGCTAACAGCCTGTTCATAATCATTAATATTTCTGCAAAGTAAAAGATGGTGTAGAGGATACTTAGGGATTTATGTATTGTGCACCACTGCGTCCATGTAGTTTCTGTGTAGAGTAATAACAATATTGGGGCAGAATGACAGAGTCTGCAATTCCCAAGCACATTTCTGCAGAAGAGTTCCTGAAATGCTGGACAAAAAACGTACACCAGCTTACACAGGACAATTTATGAAATGCTAATACACATTATCTCCCTCTCTGGTTTTGCTTAGAATTCTTTATAACAGTTTGTAACTGAATATATGATGGAAAAGGTTAGCAAGCATTTTTAAAAGTTGCTAGATGAAACTGAAGTGTTGTTAAGATGGGAAATGGCAAACCTTGACTCTTTGGCTAAACTGTGATTCTTTGCCTTGCAATAAAAGTGTTAATGGCTATCATTTCTTACATGTTCTGGTATGACAATTAAATGAAATTACAATTACATCTTTCCACATGCAGGAAATAAAATCAGCAGCCAAATAGCAAGCTGCTCCTTCTCTTCCTGTCTCTTACAGGTAGATGTGATCCCTAACTTTCTCCCAGGAAAACTCGGTGGTTGTTTTTTCCCCCCTCATAAAGACAATAACCACAAACACTCAGTGTTTGGGCAGTGTCTGTGGACACATACTAGATTTGCTTTGTTCTGTGGTTGGGTCTATTCCCAGTGATTTCAAGTTGAGCACAGGTGTTGGCACGTGCAGCACTGAAACTGTTGTTTTAGTGTTAGAAGTTGACAGCTTAGACACACTGAAGGCTTTTTAAAAATACTCACATGAGAGTCATTGTCATTAAGGTTTATTATTTAAGGAAACACAGAATTTTGTTATGGAATCAAAGTAATAGACTTTTTAGGTAATAGCTCTATTAGAGGGAAGAGCAGCCACAGTACAAAACTATGGCTCCCCTTAAGGGAAAGCCCTTAGATTTCAGCAGCTTAGACTTTGCTCTGTTCCCCAAGACACATCAGGGGATCAAAGTTTTGTTAAGAGCAGGTTTCCAGACAGGTAATAAGGAAGTTGCAGGAAACAGTGATAATTCTCCTTTAATGGAGTAAAGAATAGAAATTCCCTGTCTCTTAATTTGATACAAGTCAATGTTCAGAGTGTCTCATAATTTGTGTCTTCCAACACATTTTAAGGGAAGGAAGATAAGGTATGCATGGTATACCTAGGGTATACCAAGGGCATGCATGGGCTGCACTGTGAGAGCTACTTTAGCTCATACCAAACAGGAAGATATCTCTATTACTGGTTATTATTTGAAAAAGAAGCCACTGCTCCCAGTCACATGGTAAACAGTGATCTAGCCTTGGTAATGTAAAAATACCGATACAGCATGCATCCTTCTTCTGGTTCTTCATGTACATATCTGTGTAAGACTGATAATCTGATGTATGGAAGACAAAATGTGTGCTCAGAAAATCTTTGTCCTGAAATAATTGTGTGACACAAACAGGCTGTGTGACTGGGACATATAGAAGGATTTGTGGATTTGTGTGAGTCACTGGGGCACTGAGAGTAAACCCAACATGGAACAGTACAAGAAAGCTTACCAACTGCTTTTCTAGGCAACAAACAGGATTGCCAGTCATTGTAATCTAACCATCACCTTTGTGTAGCCAGGCCAGTCATTAAATCCAGAACAAAAGGTTTCTAATTTTTTAGAAACAGACTAAATAGCTAAAGTTCAAAAGCTGTGTTACACAGTGGCAGCGAGACTTCCTAAAGATCTAAATCATAAATTTAACATTTATGGTACAGAGAAAAAAGTGAACTCTAATCCTAGACATTGGCCACACCTAGCTGTTGAATTAAGCTTTTCCTGTGTGTTCCTGCCTTTTATTGCAAAGACAAATTCTGAATGTTTGAGCTACAGTTGAATATTGTGGTGTCATCTGCAGGATGACACTAGATAAAGAGGACTACTTCAGTTAGACTGAAATCCAAGGTTTTAAATAGGGAATAAGATATAGCATGTTCCAGTTTTCAGCATGTTCAGATTTTTCTGCCTGAATGAAGTTATGGGCAAAGCCAAAATCATGAGAATCTGTGTACCTGGCATTAAGACAGTTTCAGAAGAAGAGAGTCTGAATGACATACTCTTGTCCACACAGAAGATAATGGCAGTAGAGAATAAACTACCAGGTCAGAAAATTGTAATTATATTCTTATTTCAGACACAATGCACTATGAGTAAAGTATGTTGCACAAACCATGCGTATTGTATTTCTCATTTCAAATTATTTTCTTTTGTGAAAAGAAAATCACGGAAGAACATGAATAGGCAACAGTTAACTCTTTTCAATCTGTGCATTGTTTCCTTTGTCCCTTTCCCTTCCAGCTGGTGAGTATTTTTATTTCCTGTTATATTTTTTCTTTCATATTCCCGAGGGGATGGCATATTCTCACATGGAGCATGCTTCAAAGTGCATTCCTGATTAGAAGATTTAAAACATGGTGAAGAGGGTAACAATGTTTTATTTCACTTAATACAACTAAACTCCATTTTGTAAAGGTGCCCTTATATCAAGAATTCACAAGACACTTGATGAATGCTTCAGCTTCTCTCCATCCTTTTCGATGTCACCAAAGCAGCATATGAAAGTCCTCTGTGATAAATGAAAATGCTCTGGAATATAAGTGGTAGGAAGCACATGCTATTTTATGCACCGATGCAACCCCATTCAGTTCTTATTAAAATAATTTTTTTCATCATAAGTGCTCTTGTCCTTTTTCTCAACATATGACACTAAATATTCTGGGTTTTATTTTCTAGCTTTTGTTGTCTGCATTATATGTTCTGCTTTTGTTTAGACTCTAAGGGAACAATGACACTTTTTTTATTCATAACAGAACGTAGGATTACATTTATGGGTAGAAGTTATTTGAAAGGGGAAAGCATAATACTAAGAAACTACCAAAATTTCAAACATAATAGGGGAAGGTTGTTCTATGCAATGTGCAACCATTTGTCTATATGAATTGAGAGGACCTCAAAGATCTGGAAAGTTTATGTGGAGGACTGATGTATGTCTTATATTATATTACATTTTGTCATACATGGTGGTTTTTCAAAGATGAATCTTTTTTTGTTTGCCTGATATAAACTTACATTTAATCACAGATCTGAACTTCATTTGAGGCATACATATAAATAATTGCAATAACAAGAACCATTTAAGAAACATATTAACAGCAATATGTATGTTAAGAAAGTTGAGATTTAAGGAAATCTTTGCCTGAGAGAAATGACCAATATTTAAATAGCCACACTATCTTCTTTGGCAATGTTTTGATATGTGATACCTGTAGGAAAGAGAAATCCAAAATATTTAATCATGAACATAGCTTTTGGGAACAGTGAGAGATACATGCGACAGACCCTAAAACATATTAAGACAAGGTAAGTTCTAAACTAGTTGAGTGGCTAGGCCTGTGTTGTAGTGAGTGTCATAAGCATCACTGTTTTAGAGGTGGCAGAATGAAAAACAAAATAAAAATGCTGAAATGGAAATAATAGCTTTTTTTTCCCCTTTCTTTTGAGAAAGAACTAATGGAAATGATAATGTGTTTTCTGGTTTGTATTATTTGGGGAAAAATACATCTGTGAATGTGCTGAGTTTCTATTCAAAAAAGGAAATAAGATAGACAGATGTTGCATACTTATCCTTATGTTCCTACAGATATTGTTTTAGAAGCACAATGTTTAAAAGGGAAAAATTAAAAAATCTTTCAAAGTGCTTTCTGAAATCCTGTTTTATAGTCCATACACAAGGATCTTATTTTATTATAAAAGATATTCTATCAAAGGCTATTGGCAAAAGCCATCATTATCTGGCTGTGTCATTTGTAGCTTTATTTCCTATTGAAATATGGGATCCATCTGCTCACTGATCTCAGGATAACAGCCTTCATTCTCACTTGCTTACCATAAATGATGTATCTGAAAGTACCAGAAATGTGATGGAGTGCAATCCCAACCCTTGGTCAGTCCCTTAAATCATTCATAGTTAACTTAATTTAGGCCAGGCTGATATGCCTCCAGCATATTGACTGAATTCCAGGTTCAGTAAATTCAGCCTGATCCACTCAAAAATTCCAAGGCATGCCTAAAAATCACATCCTCCTTTATTTGTTTTCCTAATAGCCTATTTAAATTTGTGCCCCGTTTCAGTGCTGTGCTGATATATTTGAATCTAACCCATATGCTTTAGTTTACAGTTCTACTGCAAAGGCAGCTTTGCTAAACCTTGAAATGAGTGTATCACAGAGTTTGAAGAAACCTAACTATGGAATTTGGCACACTAAAGACCAAATCCATGACTTACCAACTAAATGGACATTAGTCACAGAATAAATGAGTTTGACTGTCACTAGAAGTCATAATTTATTTCTCAGTAGGCAGGTAGATCTATTTTCAAATTCCAAGAGGCTTGTGTAAATAAGAAAACTTTATTCAAAGACCTTGACATGAGAATATGGAGCCAGCACCAAAAATCTGGTCTTTTACACTATCATTGATATGTGTGAAATAATAAGCAGTCAGGATTCAAACTGCAAGTGGGTGATTCATAGGTTATCTGAAAGTTAGTTCCATAAATGAATATAATTCCACAACCATTAACCTTTTGTCCCTCTTCCCAAACACTTTTCCAACCTTGTAAGTAAACTAAACTCCCAAATTTTAAAAAGGTGTTTTGGTGCTCTGAAGAATGTTTTGGATACACCTATCTCCAGCTCTAATTCTGTTGACTGCTGTCAGTATAAATTTATCTGCTCTGCCTAGTCAAAATGTTTATTCAAGGTTTATTCACTTGAAAACCTTCTCCTGACGAACCCACCCATGAGGTGCCAGTGAACATTATTCATTCATGAGTGGCACAGGAGTCTGCTGAGAATGGCCAAGTGCTGCTATGTGTGGTTCCCTGCTTATTGTACCCAAATAGTGATCTCTCAAACTCCACATCAAAACTGTCTAACCATGTATTGAGGATAAAGGGTCAAAATTATGTCTATTTATTATTCAAAATTCCTTCCAAATTAATTGTTTGAAGTGACTAAGACAGCTAGTAAGATACAATAGAATTGGAATCTCTATCTCTTTGTCAAAGAGAGCACTCTTTTTCACTCTTTTTGCAGCATGTGCCAGCAAAGTACAAAGTTATCTGTGCTATGGAAATGTTGCTGCTTTTTACCTTCATTTAGCACACAATGCAGTACATGGGCATGGTCATAAATTCGTTTTGCTTGAAAATGGAAAAAGAAAGCCCAAGATCTGCACAGTTATTCTGTGTGATTTAACCAAAGACACACTTTCACTGTATAATTTTAGAATCCCATTTTGCTGTCTGACCTGTGCTAAGTAGGACTCTATTAAGTGAGTTGTCTTGTTGAAATCTTTTGACCTCTTCATGATTAGTTAGATGATGTAAGCAGCACTGAAGAAATGGGTTATAAGTCATAGTCCAACATTATTCTTCACTGAGCAGCTTCTGCATCAGAAAATAATTCAGCTGATTAAAATGAAGCAGTTTCTGTTCTATACCAGCATTTGAAAAGACTCAGGCCAGCTAAACATAAACCTGGAGTTAACTGTTTTCTTTCACAAAGTGTAGTAAATACATCCAATTTTCATTTGAAAGTTTCAAATGGAACCACGTAAATGTAAAAAAAAAAAAATAAAATCCTACATTTTCTGCCAAGTATTTTAAATGTTTTGCTAAGTCACTAATTTAATTTTTCAAGTCATTCCATAGAAGAATTCTAAAGCATGGCGTGTATCATTATTTCAGTGGTTTTAAATGTCAACAAGTCTAAATACCAAGCTCCTGTGTTACCTTGGATGATCTGGGGAATAAAATGACAAAACCCAAACAAAACCCGAACTCTTATCTACTGAGCAAAGTGAAACTTTCTCTGAAATACCCTTTTCTATGTGTGTTTATTTTTTTCAAAAAGCAATGACTTAATATTGAACATGCAATATTTCCATTTGCTTTGGTGTGCAAGAGTAAGAATCCATTAAGAATAGGTGGAATTATTTGTTGATTTATGTGAAGATATTTCCATAGACTGAATTCAGTGTTTACAGTGAATCTGACTTCAAAGAAAAGATTTTCAGAACCATGGCATTAAACAATCACTCGCATGATCATGAGGAACTGACAGAAATACTTTCATTTTTCTTACTTCCAGCTAGGAAAACACTGCTAAGCATCATTCCAACACTTTGTGGAAACAGATGGTATGTGATAGCGAAAGACTATTTCAAACCAAAATATGCTCACTCTTTTTTCTTATAATTCTTATCATTTTTGCCAACTGTCCTTCATTACAGTAATCTGTGTGCATATTTTCTATGGAGTCTTCTTTCAAAAACATCACCCAGACCTTTAACATTTTCTGTGCTTCTGTGCTGAAACAGATCAAACCTGGGTCACCAAAGGAAAGATGGTTGTATTTTCTGTGTGTGCATTTTGCCACCCTATTCATATAATTTCAAAAATCTAGTTAAATCCACACAGATTGGTTTCATTTGTGCATTTAACCTCTGCAAAGGTAAGACCAATAGAGATCGTATCCAACTGTCTCTGTGTTAGATCAATATCTCAGGCTAAACATATGGTACAGAAAGATTTAGGTATATAACCCTTGAATCTGGATTTGTGGCATAGAATTTCTGTTCTTACTTGGTAAAAGATGTGACTGTCAACAGCACAATTTTCTCAGCTTATATAGCTGGAAGTCTGGCATAAGAATTTATCAGTATACATTATACATGGAAAAAGACCAGGCTTTACTATGCAATCTCTTCAAATGCCCATCAGTAGCATTGAACAATTCAGTAATTAGACCTGTCTTTATCCAATATAGAAAAATTTTACTAAGTCCCACTATACTTGCAGGAAAAATGCTGACTGACAGCAGAAGCTTTTAAATAGGATGGCATGGAATAGGAAGGTGCATTACTGTTGGTTTATTCTACTTGACACCTCAACTTCTGAAGACATTCACCAAGATGAGTTGCTTAAAATGACTTTTTTTTTTTTTTTTTTTTTTTATATCTCCCTTTCTTCTGCCAGCTCTACAAAAAAACCCAAACTAAACCAAACCAAACCAAACAAACAACAATGTGGCTATATTGGCAATGTATTAAAAATAGATCAGAAAAAAACAATAGAAAAATAAATTAGAAGATCAATGAAAAAACACTTTTTACTTAAAGTTTTTTTTTATTTTTTACATGCCTAGATGCCCTGTATTTCTGCCCTGTATTATGTCACTTCTGCAGGGAAAGGAAGAGAGAGAGAGAGGATGTACTGGAACCAGACTCAGGGTATGCAAAAAGGCAGTATTTCAGAGGAAGAAATGGAAAATTCTGAGTCAGATTTAATGTTCTTTATATTGATGTGCCATTGTAAACAGGAAAACCTTTACTGGTATGTGTATAACTTCTCAGACTGATTTTTATGACAAGGAAAAACTTGAGGATAATTAATGTCACCCACAGATTTTTTTAGAGAACACAGAGTTTTTTGTCTGCAATTCATGTTATTAATGTAGATTCCATCTTCTACTGTGAACTTATACCATGTTGAGTAACTATTTAGATAACCCTCAAAGGCAATACTTTCCTGCAGACATTTGAGTATTGTGGTATGAATTATTAAAACAATTTACTTTAGCAACAAGTAAAAATAAAGCCCATTTCTGAAAGAGAAAAGGTTTTCATTCCCATGTTATCTCAGAATTTATTTGCTTATTAACAATTCCATAATAACCTAACCAGTCATGTTGCATTTCTGATTCATCCAGTAACATTTTTTGAAAGTTGGAAGGCTAATTGTGAAAGTGATTATTTATAATATCTGAGTGCTTTATTCAGAGAACCCATTAAAAGCATAAACAGTGGGGACAGAGAAAGCTTACAACTGTTCTAATGAGAAGAAATATATGAAAGTTTTATACAGATATCACTCCTAAACTTGTGCAGATTTTAAATAAAGACTTCTAATGGAAATAATATTTTCCTTCAGAGGATCCAGTACGTTTTATACTAGCCAAAACAGACTATTTTACACCCAATATAGGTATTCCACTTTACATGCTAGTGTATTTGAGATTTTCTTGTGGTATTCCCCAAATCAAATGTTTTCTTAAAGCCATGCTCTTCAGTGAATTACTGAGAATTTCAGCTTATGCTTTTTAAAAGAAGGCCCTCAAAGCCACAACTCCAAGTGATTTTTGTTTGGTTTGTGTTGGTTTATTTAAAGAATCTTATTACTGGTAAATCAATCTGGTGACTGTCTGGGATCAGAAAATTTTACATTAGTAGTGTTACCAATCTGCTTTTAGATGAATATAGCACCTCTGAGGGCCAGCAGCACAAGTGGCATCATATACCGTCTGCTGTTCCTTTGCACAGATTGAATCACACAAAAGGATTTTATTTGCCACAGCCAGGATTCATGTGCTAAGTGATGACCTGTTTGGAAAGAATACTTTTTGCTTTCACATGTTTTCACATTTTATACAGTGTTAAAAAAACCACCAAATCAAAACAATTGTTAGATCCTCATGCCAGTTGTTCCCAAGAAGATAGGTAACGCTTTTGATTAGTCTTTTTTTGTTGTCATTATTAAAATGTGATATTTCTTTACTAGAGGAAAGTTCTGCTATTCAGTTTTGAACTATTTTGGCTTTAGTTTCACAAAATGTGATTTTGGATAGAAAGAGGAAAGAAAGAGGCTGTTTTACCCTCTTTTCTTTGTGCATAGTGATCTTACACAATAATACATAATGACACTGAGCAGGGATGAGACCTAACTTTAACCCATTTGCAGAAGACTGATTTTGCATATCTGTAGAACTGGAAAGATGATTTGGAGATCTAAATGTTTCATATCCCATGTTAATGCCCCATATGCACACTCAGTTTAAACTAATGCTTGAAATCATCCTTTGAGACAACAGCCTGAAGGTTTTGTTTCCAAAGTGTTATTTTAATAAAATTTTAAGTTTGGCAGTTTTTGTGAAGTTTTGTTTTCTTTTCTAATTAAGAATAAAATGTTGTGAACAGTATCATAAGATGCAAATCCAAGCCCTCACACAGCCCTAATCCTGAATATTACCTATCCCATTGTAATCAGTTGTATTTTCAGATATTCAGTGACTTTAAGGTATTTTTTATAGTGAATTAATATTTTCCTAATAGATAGGAACATAGTAGTGTAGATTGCTGCAATATTTCCTTCATTTAACTAGTACTCTAATTTTTGTATCACTTGCTGTTTTAAACCATGGCATTTCTCACTTTTTTATCACTTCCTAGTCTCTGGACAATATTCAACACAAGGCATTATATGAGTAAGTTACTTTTCCACTTTGCAGTGTCAGCTCTGCGATGTCAATAGTCAGAAGTGGAGACAAAGAAGAAAGAGAAACTTCTGTGGATAGACTTGGGAGGACGAGGATGCTGCCTGACTGTGTGGCAAGCCATCCCTGCAGAGTTTTATGTTACTCTCATCACACT
The DNA here is from genome assembly GCF_000691845.1 of Merops nubicus. NCBI lineage: Eukaryota > Metazoa > Chordata > Aves > Coraciiformes > Meropidae > Merops > Merops nubicus. Next base: position 152,058 of record NW_008609144.1, read on the forward strand.
GCATTTATGAAACGATCAAGATAATGCCAGGGAGAATGTAGGTAAGATCCACATCTGGATCTTAGATGCCCTCCTGCAGAGTTAGGTAGCACAGACATTTGTATCTGGATATATCCTGGAACAAAAACATAACCTTACGTAGGGAGCCGTGCAACATCTTGACCTTTGAAACATTCGTTATGGCTGAAGAGGGATTTTTTTAGACAGAATGTTCTTACCAGCTCTATAATTTTTAGTTGATGGGTAGGGCAGGGGATAGCTTACGTTTGATGTGGTGAAGAAGAAGCCACGGCAAAACACACCACTGAGTTCCTCCTGGGAAATTGGGAATGAACTACATGCGAGAGATGTTAGTCAATGAATAATTGGAAGGGCCTTGGATACAAAAGTGATGAGAGCACTGTAAGAAACCATGGAGAATATAATCATGATGGTAACAAAAGATGGGGGTGTGCCTAGCTTCAGTGCAACATGCCAAGAACATGATCTAAGCTGTTAAATGGGCTAAAATATCATCAGATCAAACTGAGCAAGGCTGAGACACAATGTCATTCTTCAAACTGCAGATCTGGGATTGAGTTTGCACTTAAAATAACAGTTTGATACTCTTCCCACTGAAGTCTGTGGCAAGCTGCCAGGTGACCTCAGTGGGAAAAGACTTAGGCCAGAAGCTACCGTGCAAGTAGCATTTGCACAGTGCTGAATTGGTACATTGGAAATAAAATTCATAGTTTGCCTGCCAGAGAATGCAGGGAGGGCCATGGAACACCAAATGGTTAAACCAAATGATAAAAACCAGCATACAGCCCAGGATGAAGAGTCAGTGGCAGAAAGTAGTTGAGAGTAATAAAAGATGGACTAGAAAAAGAGTGAAATCAGCACCAGGATCTGTTTGTAAGAGAAGTCATTTGGTCTCCAACCACTCAAGTGGCACAGCAGAGATGTTGTGGCTACTGACAGTGGCAATGGCTGCTGAGGCAGCCCTGCAGAGCACAGGTTGAAGAGAATATTAAACCAAGTATGTTCTTCTTATTTCCATTGATGTGGGCATGAATGAAAACCAAAATATGCTCATTTGGTAGGGAACTCTTTATTCTTGTGGACTGCAGGATTCATCACAGCAACTATATACAAATTCAGAATAAAATGTTTGCCTACCTGAAAGAGTGGGTAAAGTAAGATAGGTTCTGGAAGCAACTGTAATACTGAATAAAACACCAAGATGCAAACAAAGGAATGAATCAACTTTTTTTAAGAAGAGAAAGTGCTAATGTAAAATGGAGCTCCTGCACTGATTTCAGCTAATGATGTGACCTGCACTTGAAGGAAATCAGCAAAAAACAACCTCAGTGCTCTGACTAAATAACAAATGACATGTAACGTAATTTGACTGAACATTTTAAATTAAAATGTCATGTTCTGGACAATCTACACATCTCAGAATGAATGTGTTAGGAAATTGTCACAATGGATCTGCCTTAGAACACAACACGACAAATGGAAATCACCCAGAACATTGCCATTGTTATTGCTGATGCTAGGCATTAGCTTCTTGACTTTGATGTATGTTTGAGCTCTTCACCTTATTAGCTTCCATTGCACAGAAGTGCCAAAGCATTTCTAACATCAGCTTTTCATGGAAATCTTAGTGTTATGTGAGATCATTAGAGCATGGATCACTCATTACTGGAGCATGTAATAGGGTTGCCAGGGCTCATGGAGATCCATGCTGATCCAACTGGTACATCAGGATGGCACAAGCTTATTAGCTCTATCAGCATGACTGTGACAGCTGCTTTTACTCCACTATGGGGGGCAGAGTCCTTGGTTTGGTCTCATCTTTCATTAGAAGTAGGCTAGTGCAGAATTTTGCCCATGTAGGAACAAGTTCTCATTGAGCTGCATTTTTATTAGCAACCAAAATTACTAGTTGTTTGCAATGTTACTTATGCTGTTAATAATGATAACACTAACACTGAAAATTTTAAATTTACCATGTACAATTATTCTTTGCACCTTGTAGAAAACACAGAGCTTTTGAGTGTGTTGGGGTTTTTTTGTTAGAGAAAAGTTTGTCAGCATTTTTGGTACTGAAGATTGAAAAAATATGTTGTCTTCAAAATATTAAGTAATTAATCAAAAAAGAATGCTTCATTTCCAAGGCATACTTGACATATACATTTACCTCACTTTTGTTAACATATATATCTGAGGTTAAATGTTGTCTTACTGACTTGAAAAATGTTTTCCTTCAAAACCAACACATTTACTTTTTAAGGTTTTAATCTTTAATATGTTATTTTTTTAAAAAAAATACTTTAAACATATTTTTTTTTCTATCTGAATCTAGATTAACCATTACAGAATTATGATCAGCAGTTTGTTCTACAGAAGTGACCTGAGCTCTACAGGGTTCAAATTTGTCTGTGACTACCTGTTTGATCTCTATGCACCAAGTTGTCTGCTTGTCATTCATCAGAGTTTCTGCAAGGAAAAATAAAGCAAGGAAAAAATGCAGTTGTGGTGGTTTGTTTGTTTGTTTGTTTGTTTGTTTGTTTTAACATTGTGGGTGAGCTAACGTGAGTTGAAATTGAGGCAACTTTTTCCATAATTATTAGAATATTAGATCTGTCTTTATAAATCTGAAGTACAGAAACATGACAGACATATATAAGAATGGCAGATAACAAGGTGAAGGATCAGAGGCTTAACCAATTGCTTCGTGATGTCAAACAGAGAATCAACAGAAATAATCACTTTGGCATCAGACAGGAAAAGTCAAAGGTCAGGATTTAATGCTGTCATGGAAGGATTTTTCAAATAAGCCAAGCAGGTGCTTACTAAAGCATTATTATTTGTTGTGTTTAGGGATTCAGAGCAAAGCATGATGTGAATGGCAATGCAAGATCTCCATGGAGAAACTGGGAGTTTCTCTGGGAGCAGACTTATCTGGAAAAATCTTTCCCACAATTATTTCTTTACATGAACAAGTCCACAGAAAGTAGGTCAGTAGACTTCTCTTTCCTACTTTTCTTCTTCTCAGCTAACTAGATTTGTAATAAAACAATATTTTTTTTCTTTTTGCAATGAAATAAAAAACTATGTCCTAATTCACTGAAAACTGAATGTGCTAGTGAATAGGAATTGCAAAATGGCTCATGTGCAAGCCTGTCAGAGCAGGAGCATTGTTTTAGTTATTGTTCCAGGACAGAACAGCAAAATGTGGCTCCTGGTGCCTCTTGTTGAGGATGCTCAGCTTCAGAGCACCAGCAATCTGTTGGCTGGTCTGCTATCTCCCTGAAACAAGAAGGTGTCTATTTGTGCAGCTACTTATCAGTGGACACATCAGTGACAAGTCTTCCAGAAGCTTGGATAAAGTCCTTGAATTTTACAAATCTCTGTTTAGGATGCTGGTTCCTGCAGTACCTCAGAATTTCTGTTGTCAATTTGACAATCTGATCAAGTAGTCACCTCTTTTAAGTACTCTAAGTATCCACACTTCTTTGGTAGATACAAAAAGCGTGAGTTTTTTGCATCTACTTAATTCAAAAATCTGCTTTCACATGGTCCTCAGCAGATCCTAATGTATTTGACTCCTGGGACTATTGGGGGAAATCAAACAGAAAGGATGCAATGAATCCAGTTCATTCAGTCTAATTTACTTGTTTCTGATATTAGTCTTCATACTGACTTTTCAAACAAAGTAAATGTTCAAAGACTTATATCATTGCTTGAGGTTTGGTGTTAATGGAAAAGTAGATCTAGCTGAGGTTAAAACTTTTTAGAATATTAAGCATCAAGTCTGATACTTGTACACTCTTGTTCAACGATAAAATTTTATGTACAACTTACTTATGACATAAATCATTCCACAGAGTACTAGGGGGAGAGGAAAGACTCTGACTGGTTCTACAGGGCAGAACAAACTTTTGAGGCCAGAGTAAGAAAACACTCATCATGCTGTTGATTGTATCTTCAGTTTCCCTGATTCCCTTCCCAAAACTTACAACGCAAATTAGTGCATATATACAACCTGGATAAAGAGCTGGACATTTCAGAAGTTGAACATTTTGCCATTTTTTTTGAGAAAACCTCAAATCTATTACTTCTCCAAACTCTAATCCCATTGGAGGCAATATAACAAATTTCCTTTAAATACAGCAGGAGCAAAATAGGTGCTCAGGATAGCTCAATATCCAGTGCATTGAATACTAGGAGATTAAGAGGGGAGAAAATGAGAATATGGAGATATTAACTGGAAAGTTAGAGAGTGAGACTGCTTCAGGAAACATTGACCACGTAATCAACCTTGTCCTCATACTTTTTAACAATTGTGATTTGGGATCTAAATTTTCAGGTCCTTGAGAAAATCTCCTTTCTGATTTCCTAGATGTCCATATGATGCCCATTTGGAGTTCATCCTTAAGTATTTGAAAGTTTTCTATTTCTATTTTTTCTTTACCTTTTTTTCCTGTATTTTTGCTTTATCTTCCCTCATCTCTCCTCACCTTACAGAATACTTAACACACATTGTAAACCAAGGGGTGAATTTTCAGAAGTACTTGAACACCTGGTGCTTCTGTTGACAGAGTGGAGGGTTTAGGTGCTTTGCAAATAAAGTTTCCAAAATTATCAATTAAAATGACAATTTCCTGTTTGCCATGAACTACAGCAAGGAAGTCTGACTCCTTTTCATGGCTTGCTGTGCTGTATATGTAAGGCACCCAAGTTAGAGCTGCTGGAACACATTGCATGAAGTGATTCATCAGGTTAAAGGAGCAGTATAATAGCAGAAGAACTGCTTTAACAGAATAGATCAATAATCCAACTTAACCAGCATCTTGTCTCAATTCTGGGTATTTCAGAGGAAGGTGTTAAACCCACTTAGTGCATGTGATATTATACCATAGGGAACACTTCTTCCTTACCCCATCTGGTGATCAGTTTATACAGTGAGGTTTATGGATTGAATTCACACTGTAACCATTCAATACTTTCATTTTCAAGATCCAGAAAATGTTATTTCTAAATGCAGCTGCATCTGAATACAAGATACAGCAAGTCCATAGTTTTAAGCCAAATGCCTATTCTGTTTTGCTTAAAAAAAAAAAAAAAGGCAAAAAAGCAGAAAAACAATAGAAACATAACAAACAAACAGAAAAAAAAAATACAGACAAAAAGGATAAATAAAAACACAGAGGAAAAAGAAACCTTGTGAGTTAAATTTTTACTAGTCTTTTTGTTTACATTTGAAAAAAAATCACCAATGTCTGAGTATCAATGCCAGGATTCCAAGGATTTTGAGCTGCAAGTCTGAATAATGAACACTGTGACACTGTGAAGTTTACCTCTTCATGTTTCCACTACTAAAAGAAGAATAAAGGTTACAGGTCACTGAAGATGTTCAACTTATTGGGTGGAATCAGGATATACACTTATTTTTTTCTCATGATTCTAGGGCCAAAAATTCATCAGTCTGTTGTAGTTCAGGGTGCAACCTGCTCCAAGGTTTTCCTTCCTTTGTTCTTTGTGGCTAAGATTTTCAAAGGAGTGGGAGGATGATTGTGATCTGGTTCTAGTCAATTCTATTAGTAAGTGGTTCCCAGGTCCTAACACAGCTTTTGAAAAGATTGTTCATTAGTTTATCTAGAAGGACGTATTCCCAAACTGCACACCAATTTTCATTACTATCATTTACTGTAATTCTTGTCCTAAAAGTGGGCTCTAAACCAGTTTTCCAACCCCTGGGAAATTCTGACATTTTGACATTTATTTTCCATCTGTATTGTTGCAAAATATAAACACTTTGAAATTATCAAACAAAATATTCTGAAATATTTCTAGTTTGACCTTATTAAAATATTTTGATAGATTGTATTTTAAAGGATGTTTACCAAGATAAAGCAAGTATTCTGATGATCATCAAAAAAACTGTTGATTAAAATGTCACGTACCTCTGAAATTATCAAGATCATCTAGTCAATGTTTTTGCTGGAAACCTTCTCCTTTGGAAGAAGAAGTAATGCCTTGCTCTTCTGTGACTGATCATTGCAGCCTTGAACTGTCAAGCTACAGGGAAAAACTGTAAATTTATGTTGCTATTATCATGGATGTTCTTATTAAAATACAGATCACTTGAAACTTGACTAATCAATCATAAATCTGAATAGTCACTTCCAGTAACACATATAGGACTTGATTCTCCTTGATTTGTTTTTTCATAAAGTAACAATATTCCTGATATCCAGTGTGGCTTGAAACTAAAAGTATTCTGCATTTTTCTGAGTTGTTTAAGTGTTTGTTGAAATCCCACTGAAAAACAACTTATGCCAAAACATAAGGCTTTTCATCTAATTACAAAGTGTTTTTTTGAGGACTATTGTTCTTCAAGTGGCATCTGAAAATTTAGTTATTTTTAAGACTTCCTTTCCTTATGCCATAATCCATTTGCTTCACCCTAGTACAACCCCCCATGACATCACTAGGAACGAGAAAAGTAGGAAAAAAAAAAAAAGAAATTTTCCCTCAAGTCCTACAGCTGGGTTTTAATCAACATGTACACAGTGTATGTGATCCCACTGCAATGAAAAGGAATTGCACAAATGGGAGAACTTTGCCCTTACAGCACAAAGTGCCATGAAGGTGCCTGATAAAGGAGGCAAGACTTTCAGGAACAGTCAGCATAGGGCTAACACAACTTCTGCTGAAAGGAAAACAAGCAGGTTTGACCATAATCTGTCATATCCTTTCTTAATAGCAAAGTGTCAAAATCAAAAAACATGGTCTGAAAGTCTCTGTACTTCACTGACTCAGAGTTTATCTTTGCATTCTAACAGTAATTTAGAACAAGCTTTCTAAAACTGCCGTGCATATTCTTGAAGGGGAATAAGTTACAGATGATGTGTTACATACTAGAGTATTCCCCTGTGAAGTTAAATGATACTCTCCATGGCACCTAGTTATGCCATTTGCAGTTGGTCTTATCTTGGAAAAAGCAGATTGCTTGCCAAGAGGCCCTCCTGATCATTCAAGTCTGGGCAAAATGATCAGAAAGCGTATGTTTGATTTATGTCTGAGATACCCTTTTACACTGCATTACTCACACATCCTAACTGCAAAACACTACATAAGCATATGGGTTGGAGGACAAGACTCATTTACTACACAGTCCAAAGGGGAAGAATCAGGTTTTCTAGATTTTTATTTGGTACTTGAACAATGAAAAATGTTGTGTCAAATCCAAGGAGCTGGAATGACTGTCAACTGGTGTCATCTTTGCTCTGGCTTTCAGTCACTTTCTGTAATTAGATATTAAATTTTGTTCAGGGTTTATTTGATACTCAAAATATGTCAGCTCTATTAAATTAAATACAATCCAGGAGAGAAAGCAGAGAGCCTAGATATTGTGGCCAGCTTTGAAATCAGATGCTGTAGTCAAAACTCTTCAACATTCTTTACCATTTTTTTATTTTTCTTTTTTTTTTTTTCTTTTCTTTTTTTTTCCAACATGAAAGATGAAAGCCAAATAGCTCATAATTTCCTGGGGACTGCTGAGTCAGTTGGAAAGTTACTGAATTATGTTCTTCAGTCTGGTGCATTAGTAGATGTGGATTAATGGTTCCATAAGACCTTCAAAGACTGACTTCAAGCCGAGAATAGTTTATTGCTGTATCTGCTGACTCAGCTAAAAGAACGTTCCTGGTTTGATTCTCAGAGTTATACATTTAAATACACATTTTAAATGAATTCAATTAATAACCTATTGCTACCCTGTGATTCTAAACTTAGAAGGTGGGAGCTTTAAATTAAAAAAGATTAGACCTACTCTCTTTGCTCACTCAGTCTAAACACTATCTTACTCAAGTTTGATGCTAAATGCTTAAACCTGCAACTTAAATATTTTAAATAATATTCTGCCTGTAGTATACCTTTGTATAATATATCTGTACTCTATCATAAAATAAATTTGTTGGAAAAAAAAAGTTAATTTCTGGAGAAGTTATTTGATGCTTAACAAGAGGTACTGACTCATAAAAAGTATAAAATACTGTTACAGCCATGTTGCTTTTCTGAAGTTTTCTGTGCACTGTAAAGCTTTAAACATACACAGCTTCTGTCTGAACTAACTGTGTGTCAGCAATTAGAAATAATCAGGGGACAGAGCCAGAGAAAAAGTAAGATGAAATTTACTGTAGATCCTGTTGTGACTCAAAGACAAAAACAGGGACAGTAGAATGTTGGTGCCAAAATCCATGAGATCAGAAAAGATTACACCACTTGAAAATCTGTCTCTTAATCTACTTCATTAAACACTCTACAGTTTGCTTCCATTGGTCCCATATTATAATCACATTTTTCTTCCTTTCTAATTTGCTATTGTTATATAATTGCTGCTCCTGGTATTGCTTTTAACTCTCTATTTAGCACTGATTGACCTTAAATGAACTTCAGAAAAGGACATCTGAAACTTGGTTTTAATGTAATGAAGTGGTATTTTAATTACTTCACTCTTCAGAACTATTTAATCTGTTCAAATAGTTCAATTTTAACCGATTTATTTATCAATTTATTAATTTATTTATTTAATCTGAATGAGGGTTTGATATGTGCTTCTTGCTCTTTTCATTTCTGAAATAAATAAAACAATGAATAAGAAGACCCTACCAACCAATTAAAAAATACAAGAAAGAGAGAGATTGCTCCAAAAACATTACAATGTCCATGCAGACTTCCCATTAGATTATTCGGAAGGAAATGCACAATCTAGGCTGATTCAGGCTTTAAAAACCTATGGAAAAGAGATATTATATCTGACCACAACATTTACACAATTATTTTGTAAATAATGGTAAATAATAATTTATAAACATTTACAAAATTCATTCGTAAATACATGGTACTGCAGGGAAATACAATAGGAAAGGTGAGAGTCAACTGCAGAGAAATACTGAGACATAGTTCTTACTTTTTAATAAGCCTCACGAATCACATAATATCCTTTAAACAATGGTTACACCTTGGACTCCCGTCGAGCCCACCTCACCATTGATATTGCAAGCGTGACACCTCTTATCCCTTTATTAACCTCTCCATTTTATGATCTGTTAGTCATAGACAAACATCTGCTTCACAAGCCATAACACCACCACCTGCCTAAACATCTTAGAAACAAGGTGTCTAAGGCCATGAGCAGGACACGTGCTACCCGGCGACTGGGGAGTGTGTCCTGGTGGTACAGCTAGAAGAGCAGGAACAGCCTCAGCTGCTCATATGGTGCACACTTGTGGTCGGCTGGCATGGGGCTTAACTGAACAGTGAGAGACTCTCAGGTTCAAACAGTTGCAGATTATTTAAAGGGAATAGGGGTGTGAACTTGTTAGGTGATCGTGTAATGGAAGAGCCTCTCACGATACGTATGTGTGAGCCACGGGGTCAGGGGTGTGAACACTGAGCCAGGATCTCTGTTCTTTCTTGGAGCAGTACCACACTGCAGCTTTCCGCTCAGTAAAAATAAACCCTGCAAAAGATCAAATGTTTTCTCTTATTTAAAGCTCCAGGGAGATAGCTTTGGTGTCCTGAATATTCTAGCAACCAACCAGTCCCATAAAGGAATACCTTCTAGCTTTGAATGCCTGCCTCCCATCTCTCCTTCCTCCTACACTTCAAAAAATCCAGCCCTTGCTCAGATGTTGAATGAGTATTCTTACCAGGAGATGTTTATAGGCAATAGCTCCTTGGCAGCCATACATTGGAAAAAGCCTGTCATCAGCTCTTTAATTTCTACGTTTGTTTAGCATACGTATCCTCTGAAATGGCATTATGGTTCTTCCTATATATCGTAACTTGAATTCATGTTGTGAAGATGAGAAAGACTTCCCTCCATATTCCCTTTTTTAGACACAAGCATTGATCAAAGGCTAGAGAGTAGGGGCAGAAAAGCTGCACTGCTAAACAAACTCCACCGGTGGAGGCTGTGTTTCACAAAAAGGCAAGCTCTGTGCTCAAAGTGTGGTTTACAATTGTGTAAATGATAAAACAAATCTATGCTAATGTTTGAAACAGGGGAAAGCTGGACTCAGACCTCACACCTCTGCATATCCCTGAGAAGTCAGTGACTAAGAGCAAGGAATGAATGGTGCTTCCTGCTTGCAGGGCAACCTGCACTAGAAATAACAGCCTGGAGACAGAATTGACCTCATATCACCCTTCATTTGGAATGAGAGGCAGCCTGGCACCGACCATGCAATCCAAGTGCTTGTTTGCTCCATGCAAGTATTCCAGCAATTTTGCTCGTAAGGCCCTGTGTGTTTCCCACTCTCAGGCTGTTCCTTAACTGCCCTTATGCTGTGCAGAAAGCCCAAAGCTAGAATTGGATCATGCAGAAATTTGGAAGTCATTATTTTCTTGTGGGTGAAATTAGGATGATTTTTAATAGAATCATGGCGTGGTTGATGTTATTTGTTTGTTTAGAAGATATAAACTTGTGAAGAAAGGCAAACAAAAGTTTTCCAGCAGTGAGGTTTTCAAATGGCTCTCAGTGGAAATGCTGCTGCCCTGTAACCAACAAAACAGTTCATTTAGCTTCTGTCTTTTTGGGAATCCCTTACCTGACTTTAATTACTAAACCACACTGAGTGAAATCCTGGTCTTTCCTAAAGCTATTAACAACATTCTGACTCTGCCAGGGCCAGGGTTTCACTCGCTCCCTCACATTCCTAGTTTGGCCTCTAAGCTTTGTAACTGAGAAATTTCATAACTGAATTGCTCATCTCAGCCCACAGGGCATGACTGTTGATCCCACTTTTACACAGCTGGTGTGGAATACAAGGACATTTCAGGAAATTTCATCTGCCAAGAGGTGCTTTCCATCACACTATCACCTTAACAACTGCTGGGGAGCAAGTGCATAATGTGCTTGACATTAGCACCTGTTTTTATAAGACTCCAGTTAAATACCAGAGGCCAAGACTACTGGGTCTTATTCAAAATACTCCTTACCCTCAAACCAGATTGTTTCCCAGAAAATGTAGGAGAATAAAATGATTTCCCAAAAGAGAGTCAGCCTCTTTAATCTACCGGGGTGATTGCTTGTGAAAAATCACTGATTGCACCTCCGAGTTGAAATTAGTCATGTTTAAATGTCACTGATTGGGATACCTGACACTGTAAACCTAAATGAAGGAGAGATTGACAAAATATCCTAATCAGGAATGGAGAGGATTAAATTAATTTAATAGTCTAAGGTACTTAATGAATTATACAAAGGGTGATTAATTCAATTCTAAGCCAAATCAGTAGTGACAAGCAGTGGATTTTTTAGGTCTTATTCTAGTGTTTACTGAAAGGTTTGTGTGGCAATGACTTTGGTAAAATCCCTGATCCATTAATATTAATACATTCAAGCAGAAAAATCATCAAATAATAATAATTAAATATAATAGAAAATACCTATCATATTTGTACCAAACAGTGAAGCTAGCATCATCATCTGGGAGAAGCTGAATAAGAGTGGGTGTCAGTGGCTCCTGAATTTATGAGCAGAAAGAAGGTTTGTGAATACTTTGATTGTATTCTTGATGTGGCACAAGCTACTTAATTTTACCTATTAATTCCCCTACAAAGGTCACCACATCCAACCCAAGCATATATTTTGCTCACCACACCTTACATTTCATGTTCTGGTAACTTTTCCACAGTCCTAGGAAAATTACTCTAGTGACAGGTAATCTTAGTGTTTATACTGTATCCTAGTGTCTGGTCTTTGTATTGTTGTGTTCATGTATTTGCCTTAAATAAAATACCTTTTTCTAATTGAAAGCTCTGTTTGCATTGATAATCATGGATCATAATAACATATAGGCTTTCCAATTATTAAATTGGATAGGCCTTGCATTCCTAGTGCTGTTTCAGTACTAAATCACACTGAAGGAATCTTCATCATTCTATAACTGTCTGGTAAGATAAAGTTAGACATCTTTATGTTAATAAGATTCTTTATCTGCTACCTTTCTCCTGCTATGAAATAACAGAAATACAGCAAAGTCAGCTTACTGACCACATTTTCATATTTTTATAAAAAAAAATAAATGTTACATTATTTTTTAAATGTCTAATATTTATTCATGATAGGCAGAAAGAAAGAAGATAGAAATCTAATTTATATTTCATTAAAAGATATGACATGACTAATAGGACATTCATCCCGGGATTTATATGAATAGTCAAAATGCTCCATGCTCTCATTGATAAATGCTTCTGAATTCACAGCTGTGAATGGTACCTGGCCACCACAGACTTTTAGTGAGGAATACATAACCTGTCATGTGCCATTGTTTAGATTTTCCTTTCTTATTTTTCAGGCAAAATATAATACTAAGTAGCTACCATACAGGTGAAAAGTAACTCATAATTTTGGTGTGCATACCTCATAGATTAAAAAAACTGACATAAGGTGACCTTCTTCTTTGTCTGATCAGGTTCACCCTAGTCTCATGATTAAAATATCACACAGTCGAACACAATTAAATTGTCAAGGAGTTCAGCAGAAAGGATAAGATTTGTTGCCTCTTCATTACTTGACATAACTCTTAGGATGTCTCTAGGTTTCAATACAGGTGTTTGTGGCTATCCATCACCTTGGAAAACAAACCTCCAGGCCAATTTTCACTGGTTTGTTGATGTGGTGAACACACCTGCCTGCAGCCACTTGTTAGAAAGCATACATAATTCAAGAAGAAACAGTTGCTATTGTCTATTTTTGAGCATTAAAATTATAAGTGTTTGCACTGCTGGAAAAGTTTACAGACAGAGAGATTCAGCAAATTATTTTGCTGTGAAAACACTTTATAAGGAAACAAAGATTTCATGTATTTCTGGGTGTTTTCTATGATATATAGCTCTTTATTTTATGTTTTTGGGAGCTGTAGTCCACCCCAGGAACGTTAATGGTACCTTAGATGTGGAACGGTATTGGAGAGAATATTTAGCTGGCAAGTATCCGAGACAGAGAAACTCAATTTCTGATTTCTGCTTCTGGAGGTGGACTACCTGTAAGTCAGGGAGCAGAAACCAAAGTTCAGTTCTCCACTTTACCCAATGACTGTTCTAATCATTCTTGTTCACTGGATCCACTGGATCATGTGTCTTTTTCTAAGAAGTGGAACAAAGAATACTTTTTCACCTGCAGCAGCTCACATACAGTTCTCCAGGATGAACATAGAATCTGAGCCTCCGTAGCTGGAATAGGGATTCAGTACTCTTTTTCTAAATACCCCTTACTGTCTGCTTTGGTTGGTGATCTCAAGTGGCTTCTGCACTCCACCTTGAGGAACACTATACATGGAACTCAAATACATAACCAAAGGTCTAACTACAGACTGCACTGCAGGCAGACACTTAAAAGATGAGCATTGTATCAGTACATGTCCCTAAATTCCTTTGCAGATTCAGATTTTAACTCACTTTAATTTCTGAAAAATGGTCATCTAGAGCTCTTCCCATGAGTAGAGATGAACAGGCAAGTGCAGAAGGAGAGTAGCCTCATCCCAAAGTAGCCATGCTACACTGGAGGTTCTTCCTTCAAAAGATCAATCCTACTAAGACTAAACTTTTTCTCCTTGTTTCTGTGGTTTTGGTTGTTTGTTTGTTTGTTTGTTTTTAAATTCAAGATTTCCTTTAGAAGAAAAAATGTCTATTGACTAGAGAAGCAGAAGTGATTGATTTAGACTAGATGCCTAACTTTCAATAGGTGAAACCTTTAAAATGAATTCTGGCCTACATGACTGACTTTGCCATCTGTAAAATTACAGCTGTTCTCTGCCTCACCAGGTGGCTGTAAGTTTAAATACATTGAAGACTGAGAAATGTTCCAAAATGGAGGTTGTGTATGATCTATGAACACAGAAGTCAACAGGTATTTTGCTACTGACTTCAGCTGTGCCAGGATTTAACATGAATGATTTAACTTATATTGGAGGAAACTTTTATTGCTTTTTTATGCCCTAGTATTTGATGGCTAGTATTTGTTCGTATTTGATGGCTTGCAGAAAACCAGGCTTTCTTGTTATGAACTCCTTAAAAAAGACAATAATAGAACTCTAAAGAGCAAGGAAGGCTTAAATAACCCCTTGACCCTAGTTCCTGCATTATGGTTTATAACATTTCTAAGTATGATCACTTTTGCAGATGGTAGTCGCTATGGTTCTTGCATGGGGACTACAGCTATTTAGAGATGCATGGATGTACATAGCATATTGTTTCACTGAACATCAGCTACTGAGCCACTACATACAAATAACTAGAGAAAAAATGTTTTGCCATTATACAAGTGTGATAAATTCGTTGAAAATTTTTGGTCTTGAAAATATCAAAACAGTAACAGCCTTAAAACTATTCTTATATTTCCATAAGCAGTAAAGATGCAGAACAGACTATTATGTTCTGTCCAATATCCACTGCTGGTGCAGTTCCCAGTTACTACACCTAGCTATGTGCCCAGCTGCATTCCAGCTCCATACCAGTGAGAGTACATCAATTTTTCTCCCCTACCTTGTGTCTAGGCAGGGGAACGGGCCAGTAAAACCCACAGTGCACTCTAAAAAATTGGAAAATTGAGTATAGACACAGACTTTTGTTTCAGAGGTTGTAAAGCTTTTGTAGACAGGTCAGCTTGGCTACTGTTATGATAAGTGCTGAACTTTTCTCAAGGAAGCTTCCTGTCACTCCTTCTCCAATGTCTCAGAACGTGGAAACACATGGGTATCTAATAAGGCACAGCAGACGAGTATACCTTTGTAGACCTAAGTATGCATTCAAGTGTGTAAAATCAGAATCTGCCAAGCATTAGGAATTTCCTAGCCAGGTAGTTCCTTCTATGGCAAGAATAGTGTTGGTTCACTGCATTTGAAGGATGACATCTTAGTAGGAATATGTGTAAGACACTCAAAGTCTTGCAAGATGTCTAGAGGTAGCCTAAATATTAATTATTTTAGCTAAGGACAAAAATTAAATTGTCTGGTGGAACACATCATCACAGTATCTTACAAAATGATCAAAGAAGCAAAATGCTTCTTTTCTCTCAAAACATTTCCCAAAAGACCTTTTGAGATTATAACACTTAGCTTGCACGAAGAGAAAAGGAAACATTTAGTTCTGAATACAGAGAAATGACACTTATCCCTACAAAACAGCAGAACTTGTGGAATTTAAAAGGCAAACTCCTCTCCTTCTGGAGTTCCAGAAAAAAAACAAACTAAGTCCCAACAATAAGCTACAGTTTGCCAGCTCTGACCTCCAAGCTTTTGAACGTCATGTGTTTTCAAGCCCTCACAACCCACAAGAGAAAGCCTGGCAAAGAGAGAAGTGTGGGTTGCTAAGGGAGAGCTACAGAAAAAAAAAAAAAAAAAAGACCACATGCTAGTTTTGTGAGAGAGAGAGTAACCCCTAAATCACACATTGAAGGGAGCCCAAATTTCAGCTCCTTATAGGTCAGCAGAACAGAATAACACTGGCAGCTTTAGAGAGAATTCTCTGATGCTTGAGCAGATGTGAAATGGAAATAGTACTAATTTAAGAACTGAAAATCTTTTATATTTAACCTCTTGTTTACTCTTGCAATAAGTCCAAATCTTATCCAAGCTGAAAGATGACCTTGCTGTAAAGATTACATAGTTACTGGAAGATGACAGTTGATATTACCATGACAGAAACTCCCACACATGATTCAGCAAAGTTTTAACCCTATTTGAGCTGTTCAAGTTGAGGTCATCTGCCTGGAGTAAATTCTTTGTTCAGCAGTAAATTAAAGTCAATTTTTCTGTAATTGCCTATGCTTGTTATATGAAAGTCTCTATTCCCTCTCCCTTCTTTTGCAGAAGATTCCTGGTTTTTAGGTATATTAAATGCATGCAGCTCAGCACCAGAGAACATTCTCAGAGTTATATGTGAGCGTTAGATACATCTTCATACTGTTTTGTTTCAACACATGTAGGAATATATTCTGAAATGCCTATGGCCTGTGATATCTCGTAAACTGAAACCTTTTTTTTAATGTGTTGAGGTTAACCTAGTTGAATTTTTATGCAAACATCTGTCAGTGGCATGATAAAACCAAGTCTTGACTATATGGTAGCTATCCATTATGCATACATGTTGGTAATAATAAAAAATGATCTGTGTGTTTGGCCCAGGAATAAAAACACATATGGACTCTGTGGGCTTAAAATTCACTGTTATGTATTCTGAGAATAAATAATAATTCAAAAATTCATGAAGAATTTCTAACATTTTGTCCCTTCGAATGCTGCTGTGTGAGAGCATAATTTCTGTTAAAGGGGAAAAAACCAAACAAAACCAAAAACCAGAAACATTTGATTTGAAAAACTATTTTACATCACATCTTAAATGTTTCAGTGTCATATCCCCAGGAACTAGATATAGCAGCTATCTTATTCCTATAACCCTACAATAATTTCAGATTTTAAACTAAGTTCAAGTAATAATCACAATTCTTTTCCACTGATCAAAAAAAAAAAACGGAGTAACAATAGGTAAATCAGGGTAAAAAATTGTACAATAGCTCAAATAAGAGGCATAGGATCATTTCTTTGTTCAGTGGAAAACTGATTTAAAAGCTGTCTGGTACACATCAAAATACCTTCCACAAAACTGATGCATTCTACTTTCTAAATTACACAGAACTAAAGGGTTTGGGATTTTTATTTTTATTTTTTTTACAGTGTCTGAACTACTCACATAGTGTTTTACAATGGTGATCAAATCTGATGCCCAGAAAAAGCTGTGGGAACTGAGGCCCATGAAATTTTGTTTCAACTGCTTTTATATTTGCTGTCGGAGATGGATATCGTTCTCAAAAGAAGTGCATTACTTTGGCTCCTAATGTATCCCTGATCCCTCCCTTGTGTGCCTGTCTCAGGAGAAGCAGGAATAATTGTATAGCTCAACCAGTTATCAGTAAAACTGTTTGTTGGTCATCACTTTAAAGTCAGTAACAGTACAGTCTGGGACCCTTTAAAACCAGGAAAGAGTTTTCCAAACTGGAAAAAGAAAGGCAGTTATCTGCCCCAAGCCCCTTATTGTTGTTCTCTTTAATAATTAAATGTGTTGTTCTAGCTTTCATTTACTTTCCCCTAGCATTTTGTTTGACTCCAGAGAAGTAAAGATAATAATTCAACAGTTTCAAGGGAGGAACAAGACATTTAGCTTGGAACAGGTGGATCTGCTATAGAAAGCTCAGGTGTTCATTAGCAACTAGAAATCAGCTCTTGAATTTAGGGAAGAGAACAAATATCTAAAAGCAAGAGATGTAAGATCTCTTTGCATTATTTAAGGCTTGTGACGCATGCTGAGTACTTTTTTTCTTCAAAAAGTAGGCCATTGAAATCATGAGGGCTATTAGTAGAGCGTGGTACTATTTCTTGTGAAGAAGAGTCTGACTCATATGGTTGAGTTTTTGATGGCTTACAATAAAAAAATTATCTAAGTCCTCTGATCATTCTATTTCAAAGACCAATATACCTTAAAAATGATTAGCAAAGTTGTTGTTTGTTTGTTTGTTTTTAATGTTCAATTAGAACCTTTAATGTATTTATTTTTGCTTATAGTGTAATGTTCCTCTTCTTCATTGGCCACACATAAATTATGCAAACTTTTCAGCCAGTGTTCAATTTCTTTTTTGGATTGACATTGGACACCTCTTGTGATTCTCAGCAAAAAGCTGTAAAACTGTTTAGAAGTCATTTTCTTAAAGTGTGCTATAGCAATACGGTGTAAATAGCTGTGATTGCACAACTTCAGAATCAATCACACTGCTGCTGGAAACTCCAAAAGAAGGTTTGTATTGTAGAAATGCAACAGTTAAGTAATCTATTAGGATATGGGTTTTTCTAGCAAACTCTCTGAGAACTATGTCTTCTAACTTGGGAATGTTTACATTTAAAAAAAGCACTGATCTAATTAATGTGTGGTCACTGTCAACAGAACTTAGAGCAACAGTCACAGTGTGAACCAGCACAAAGGAAGCAGTCAGATAACCCTGAAACAAGCTGCCTAGCCCAGATGGGTGGTCTTGCAGGTTGTCACTTGGTTTGCCCTTTCTGTTTACATCACTTAGTTATTTTTTCCATTAGAGAAGGCCTTCAGATGCAGGACTGATTGGTATGTTTTCTTAGTTTTGTACCCATTCATCATGTTCTAAATATTGATTTTGCAGCTAGAGACCAGTGTCACTGAAATGCTGGTTACTCAGATCAATAGAGGATATTCTTGTTACTAGGCTGATAGAATCTGGATGTCTCTGACAAGACTTTTATTTTCACTGCTAAGGCCATGACTATGTTAGATAAATTTTCTTGTGAAGGACCTAATTTTTAAGATACCTACAAACTCAGAATGAACATACTATGTTCAGAGTTGAGTGAGAAACACCTTTCTCATCTCTCAGTCTGAAAATTCTCATCTGTTTCATGTTACTGCAGATTTCACAGAGACTTGGGGGGAAAAAAATTACTGTAGTTCACATCCTGGGATAGACAGTAACCTAGGACAATCAAATCAGAAGTTTGGAACTTTCCACGTGCCTGCTTCAAGTAACATGTTTTGTAAAAGTAATGTTTATCAATTAGTTTGCAGTTACTTGCCAGGTTGTCTCCATTCCATAATGCCGATGTGGAGTAAGTGAAGATCTTTCCTTCCCTCCCACATATATACACACACACTTTCACTCATCTAATATTACATTTAGAAGAGATTGCTTCCAGCTTGGACTCCCAAACATCTCCATCGGGAGACACTAAATATTCCATTTGTAGCAGGAGAATTTTGTGTATGTGCAATCAATGTCTAATGAGATCAAACACAAGCTGAAGGTCTGAATGGGTCTGATATATACTTACAAATTAAACACTGAACCATATGTTTAAGAAAAGAAGCAAAAAATCTACTCTTCTAGAGTAGAAATTGGAGAAGGAAAATATGATAAATCTGTTTTTCAGTTTTGTTCTGTTTTTCTAAATGGATATTTACTGGTGAACTATATTTCACTTAAAACTGAGAGACAAGAGCAGATAAATGTATATACAGAGATGTTTGTATATCTATACATATACACACATGTATGTAAGTTTTGAACTGAATTACACAGAGAAATAATCCCTTTTGAGGAGGATGAAATTGCAAAGGAATAATTATACCTGTAAAAGAAATATTCACACTAAGAAGCTGAGAGATTTGGTTATGTTAAACTGCAGCATTCATAAGAACAAAAACCTACTCTGTGGCTATTTAAGGCTCGCATTTTACCATTTTCAAATTAAATATTTAGCTATTGATTGAGACACTCATTTGGAGTACCAGGGGAAGGAGGGGCCAGTTAGGGCTGCTTGACTTGCCTACTGAAAAGATGCCACTTAACAGAGTGAGAGAGAAGAGAGGGAGCAAAAAATTTCAAACTGCTTTTAGTAGTTAAGATTTCTTTTTGTTTGTGGAAAGCAAATTCTTTTTATTTTTTTAAAAAAGTAAAAACCCCAAACAAATAAAAAAAAATACAAACCTGCAAACTTTTCAGCCAGTGTTCAACAGCTTTTTTTCTCAAATCTAGGGGCACAATTTCTCATTAAATAAAAAGTAATTTCATGTTCAGTTTCCTGTTGAAAATATCATATATATGTGATGAAAAATTATCCTTCTTGGTATATGTAAATATAAAGAAAAGCAACTTCACGTTTTTAAAGGTTTTTTTTCAATCAGTTTTCTGAAAAGAAGAACTTACAGATCCACATGAGGGCATGCAATACCAAGTAGGAGCCTATAACCAAGGTTTAGAAAATGGCAGAAAGAAAAAAAGAACGAAGGCAAGCTTTTTGTACTAGTTCAAATGTTGGACTGAAGCCTTAGTTTGAACGTTTTGTCTGAGTTACTTCACTTGTCACTAAATCATTTCCGCATAGTGAACAAATGAATACATTTGCTTTTGAGTACTGGTATGGTCAATATGTGATCATTCTTGTTGATAAATGCACTCTTAAAACTTAAGTAAAAAAGTCATAAGTATGAGCTGAGTGTTTGAGAATTCAAATAAATAATTTGTCAGGAAACTGTAACCATCTGTCAATTGTTTGCACCATTAGGCTTTTTCTCCTTTTTTCCCCTGGCCACTAGAGAAGATGGCCAAACTGCCAAAGTTGAATAAAGAACATAGCTTTTGGGCTTTTGACCAAAATAAGTGAGAAGATGATCAGCCACATAAAGGAAAAAAAAAATTAAGATCATAAAGAGATTACTTAGTCAAAATGAATCACAGATTTACACTATATAATAGCAGCCAAAAGTACATTCCTGCATTATTCTATGTCAACAGGCATTTTAGATGGCAAGAAACTTATTATCCAGCTCTATTCTACGGTCAGCTTTGAAAGAACTAAGGTCAACATGGAAATGTCAGGTGCTTGATATGAAACAGCTATTTGAAAATACTGGCATCTCATTAAAAATGACCTGACTTAGTGTGTAGAGTTGCCTGAGAAACCACTCAATCCCTGGCTCCTCTGGAAATTCAATGCCATATCCTGCTTAGAAACTACACCACCTCCTGACATGTTGAGGCTGTTTCTGTAGTTTGTTACTCACAGAAATGATAAAGACAGTCCATGATGTAAACAGTCAGTGTGCTCAGCTTTAACAGTGCTAACTCAAATACCAGAAGCAGCATTACCATTGAGAAACAGGATACAGTAGCCTGCATAGACTGTTTCAGCAAGCAGACTTCTGCTACCCAGGATAGGAAAAGTTTATTCTGCAGGTATCTACATTTTCTTCTCAGACACTTCTCTTGGTGTCATGGTGATGTCAGAGGAGAAAAATATCCACTTTTAGGGAATAATTTATCTGATTTATTTTAGACATCTATTTTAAGAAGAAATCAGGGACGACTATGCTTAGGGAATGCACTTGGTATCTAGAAAAAAAGCTTTCTTAATCCTTACGCTGTATATGCTGTGTGGAGATTTACTGAACAGGGAATCAGCCTTCATGCCTGCAGGCCATTAATGGATCTAAGGAAAAGGCTGCTAATTGCAGTGTGTCCCTGTTGTAATTACAAGTTTCTTGAGTTAAGGTTGTAGCTGGTTTATTGTTTTTCTGCTTTCATTGCTTTTTCTTTTTTCCATTCATATCCACAAAATACACATATCCCAGCAATAGATAAAGATGACAAGTTAAAAAAAAATCAGTTGTCAGTCAAGACAATAATTACAGACTTTGTGAGATGTCCTCTGCTTAGCATATATTTAGGCTCCCTAAAGACATGAAGCTTCTATTTGTAATCCGTAGACCTCTAATACTCTAAAATCTTTAGCATTCTCACTGCAAGCATGAAATAGTCTTAATTTTCCAGCATTTAAAAATCTTTTAACAATAAAATAAAGAGTTTAAAGTTGTTTTTCAAAGTATAGAAAATTGTGTTGCCCGGTTTTTGAGTCTTTGATGCTTGCTTCTGATTAATAAGAACAGAAAACCACATCTTCCTCTTCTGACATTTCCTTCTGAGTGAAAAAGGAGATTCTTGCATCCCTCCTAGGTTTAGTAGCAGCTTTCTTCCACAACTATTATCATAAGAAATAAGAAGTCATGTTATTATAGGTCATGGTGTAATGGTTTTAAACTAAATGAAGGTAGATTTAGACTAGTTATAAGGAAGATATTTTTTGTAATGAGTCTGGTGAAAGACTGGAACAGGTTGCCCAGAGAGGTGGTCAAACCTGTTTCCCTGAGAAACGTGATCTTGTTGAAGATGCCCCTGCTCTTTGTGGGGAGACTTTAAAGGTTCCTTCCAACCTCAAAGATTCTATGATTCTATGAAAATACGTAAAATCATGAGACTGTTTCTCCCCAACTTGACACAATTGTACAAAGAAACTACATAAAACTCAAATTTTCTGAAATCTTTGCTCTGCTGTGAACAACTTAAGTATGCTAATGTAAATTATATACAGAACTGCCTTCTGATTCATCTGTTAGAATATCTTCAGCATAATTTTAATGTTCTTTGGGAAGCCATAAATAGAAAGAATAATTCAGAGCCAGCTATTTAGCTTAGAACATTTTTAATAAAATATTTATTTTAATTGTCTCCTCTAGCGTGTTGAAGTGATATAGGTATTTGAAGATACAGGGCTAATATATTGTGGAACCTCTGCCAGTTAAACCATTAACATTTTCAAAAGCATGCTCCAGGATAATGTAGATCTCAAGGAGGTGTCTAACTACATGTAAAATGGAGAAATTCTTTGACTGCATCTTAACTGCCTACAATTCTATTTTAAAGTATCTCACTATGAAGGCTTGCATGCTTCTCTCTGAACTTCAGAGCATCACATCTGAGAAAGTCATCTATTTAATTTACATTCTAGATCTGAGATCATTGTATATGGGCACCACTCTGATCCTATAAATAATGACTTCACTTTCAAATGTGCCATTTCCAAACACTGACACAACCATTATTTTTCATGAGCTGCTATTGTGATGAAATATCGCACAGCCCTGGCCTCAGTCCCATGGACAGGAAAATATTTTAAATTTCTAGTCTGACTAGAAAAATAAATGTAGGAAAAGAGAGAAATAGTTTGTGGAAAGCTATGTGGAATAAATCCTACTTCTTACACCAGACCATATGTAAGCAACTTACAAACTGAACAAAACATGAAATTCAAAACATTATATGATGTAATATCTATTCCCTTACATAGCAGACTGTGTAATACCATTGAAAGCATGTTGGTTTTCCTGTAAAGAGTATATTTCAGAAGCTTTCATTGATTTTAAGGGAAAAAAAAGGATATACCTGGCAAGCAGATACATCAGCTAAGACATAAATTCTTGACTTTTTCTCAAGCTTCATGTGTAACACTGGGAAAATCAGGAAAATAATGTTTCTCTTCTTTCTGTGTTTCACTTAAGAGTCCTAATTTGCCTATGACTGTGGCAGCAAGAAGACCCCAGTATCACACTCAGCAGACAAGTGTGGGAGTGAAGGCTCTCCTGAGGCCCAGCCAAGTTTTCCTCTCCTGGCAGTCTCACAGGGTAGAAAGAGAATATGGTGTCATGGCTACACTTAATGGCTGCAGTGGTGTCATTTCTAAAATTGATTTTTCAACTTTTAAATAAAATACCCTATCTTTTTTCTTCCTTATATATATTTTGCTTTGACTTTGCTGGAAAGGGACAGAGCAGATGTCTCCATTTTCTTGCACAATGGTTTTTGGTACCTTTCTTACTTTACTGCTGCTAAAATTTTTTAGATTATGAAGAGCTGGTGTGAAAATCAGTTCAGGGACAAGTTAAATGTAGTAGAATTTCTTCATATTATGACTACTGAAA
The DNA here is from genome assembly GCF_000691845.1 of Merops nubicus. Classification (NCBI taxonomy): domain Eukaryota; kingdom Metazoa; phylum Chordata; class Aves; order Coraciiformes; family Meropidae; genus Merops; species Merops nubicus. The sequence goes on from NW_008609144.1 coordinate 175,452, forward strand.
AATAATATAAAAAATGGTTGCTGAACTACTGGAAAAAAACTCTGCAAACCATGGCTACATAAATAGGTATGTACTAGTAAGTTCTAAGTTATGCATCCTTGTTATTATTGTTTTGTCTCAATGTCTCAAGAGTGTAGGTTTGTTATTTTGAGCATAGCCAGATTCCAGTGCATTCATGCAGAGGAACATAATAATTTCTGTTGCCTTTAAGTGCTCCTGTAATTTCTGTCTGCAGAAGAGGAAGTGAGGGAGGGAAGACCCGACAAGGAGAAAATAGCACTTGAGAGAAATTTTTTTCCCCAAATTTCCAGTCCTATCTGGAGAGCTGCCTCATGAAGAATTTGGTAACAAAATAGGAATCCTTCTCAGTGCTACAAAATGCCTGAAAAAATCAGTTTCCATCTGCGTGGGGCAGAGTACTGATTCTTCTACCAGAACACATATCTACCTCTTCTGGTGCAGAAATACTTCCCTCTCAGACTCGAATAATGCAATTCTCCAATCCCAGGATGAAAGAAATGAAGTTTCACAGACCAAGAAAAGTGCTATTTGTTTGAAGCACAACAGCAGGTCCTGCTTAGCAACCTGCTATCCTGAACACACCACCATGGTTTTCTTCTCTGACCACACTGATAACAGGGAGGGATTTTGGGCTTCCCTCCTGATGTTTTGGCGTAGACATGTAAAACAATAATTTATTTTTTTCCTAATTATTATACTTTTCAAAGGCAAGAAATTGGTTATAAGGTACTAAGGTTATTTTTTGTATTGTTTTTTTCCAAAGTGGACTCTCTAATCGTTTGAGGAAAAGGGGCAAAAAGAGGATAGAAAAGTGTCTAGAGGGACACAAAAGAAATCCCCTGAGGATGCAAGGGACATGTTCTTAACAAGAGGTGTTAGTTTATCTCAGAGTACTCTTCCTAGCTGTAGGACACTCCTTTGGGGCTTGTGTGCTTCAGGCCTCTGGAAAAATTTCTGTTCCTTGTTTACCCCCTAGCTCAAGATACTTCAGTGAAACACTATTAGCAAGGTGAGGGCTAGGAAATGGAGTTGGCCATCTGGGAGCTGGTGAATACAATTCACTGCTGAGTTGATCTGGTCCAGGCATGAGTGGACTGGGAGAGAAGATATGTGTATGCAGCTTGCCCCCTGAAAGAACACAGCTGTAGGCCTCATCACTTTTGGAACAAAACAGTGAAATTCCCCTATTTAATTTATGGTATGTCTATTCTACAGGCCACACTGGAGAGTAAGATTAGCCCAAGGTAGCTGTAAAGGAGCCGATTCATGCACGAGACAGCATGACCACAGCAGGATGCAACTCAGAGGTATGAGCTATTCTCCTCAGAGGTGCATAACAGCCTGAAATGCACTCCAGCCTCACTGGTTTAAAAGCTAGTTTTGGTATCTCTAAATGATTATTCAGAAGGAGCATCCTTTTCTTTCTTTTTCTGTTTGTTTATTTGCTTGGTTGTTTGGGGTTTTTTTGGTGTTTTTTTGGTGTTTTTTTTTTTCCCCTTAAGCTTTTTCTGAAGCTCAGAGATTGAAAAAATCAAAGCCAAATAAATGAATCGAACCATGTCTCTAGACTGGGAAGACAGGAAATAAGAGAGATTTATTAGTTTTAATATTTAAATCCTAGGAGGTGCTTAAAATCTATGCTGACTGGACCATATAAGTAGCTAGATAGAGACAGTAAGTATCAAAAGAAGCAATGATAAATCTCACTCATGTTTTTACTGGGACAAATCCCGAGTTTATATAGCTGAACTACATGCCAAAAAAATTCAAAGTTGAATGTCTAGAAATAAGTACCTATATCCATGTGGGACTCAGTGAGAACTGTGAATTCTCAGTATGTCTGAAAATTGCTTTCACATAGGTACAATTTATGGGATACCTTTAGATATCGAGCTTTGAAAAATTTGGACAAGATTCCTACCTATTTATTGTTTCCTGATCCAAAAAGAGTGATGAAAGTAGCTGGCTTTTTATTATTATTTCCATATGCAATATATTTATAAGAATATTTATTCAAGGAATGTTATAGAAATTCCATGCTTTGTTTCCTTTGTGAAAGATACCTTCCTCATAAGAAACACATTATGCTTGGTCAAATATTTCTCTCTATGGGAGGATTAGATACACAGAACTGTGGGGTTCTCATTTATCAGAAGCACTTAATTTATCACCTGGCTTTTATTAAAAAAAAAGAAGAGAGAGATCTGTTCTGTTTGGACAGCCACTGTACAGTGGATTTAGGAGATTAAGGTTTACTCTAGAAAAGTGTTATTGTGAGATATGATATGAATAGCATGACATCATTTCTGGCAATACAGTATCAGTGAGTGAAGGGAAAAAAACCCCAACATGCAGACAGCTTTCTGATAAAGGGAAGGAGTTCTATACTCTTTTCAAAATTTACTGTGTTTTAAGATTGTGTATGTCATATACCAGTCTAAAAATAAGAATAGTCAAAACAGCAATAAATTTTTCACAGGGCATTATTTGAAAATATATTAATGTTTCTAAGAGTGGGAGAAAGGTGAATTTAGGGTAGATTAATGAGGAGCCAGTGGGCTTGGATATGTTTTAATACTTACCAAAAAGCTAATGATTTCCAACTTTTACATTAATTCTTTGTATGGATATAGTACTTAAGATTTTTTAAAAATAACCAGTTCTGTGTGTTTTTTTTTTTTTCTGACTAACGGTATAACCACCTTCTAACTTGCATCATAGGAAGTCCTATTTACTCAAAAATGAGTTTGTTATGATTACTATATTCTTCCTCAAATCAGGAGAAACATTTATTAAGTAATTTTGATGATTATATCAAATAAATTAATTTAGATGGAACAAATAAATACGAACTATTTATAACAAACTATATTTAATTACACGAGATTCTGGTCTAGTTAACAAAACTTTGGCTTACTTATTTATGTCTTTGCTACAAAATTTTTATAATATATTTTCCCTACCTTCAAGATAATTTAGAATCACTGCAGTAATGTGTTAAGATATTATCTGGTTTATCAATACTAAATCCTCAACCCTCTGTCCCCCTTTACACTACATCCCCTCACACAGTGTTTTGTGTTTTGGATTAATTTGATTTAATTTGTATGAGATAGTGTCATAAACAGTACTGTTACTGGGTGGTCTTAACAACAGAAACTGCGAACCTATATGAGGGGAAAAAAAACCAAAACATTTTCTTGAGCTTTTGGACTGGAGATATACAGGTAACACTGTCTTCTTAAAAGAGCAGAGAAGTATCCTTTGTTCTAACTCCAGTACTAAAAGGTGTAACAGGCTCACTAAGAGATATTCTACACTCCCAAAATTTTTTGGGAGAAAGATTAGATATGCAACTTGATATGTACAAACTCGAAAGTAAACTGGTTTTGCCAGTTTCTTAGTGTCATAATTGCTAGATCATTTTGCATAAACTTTGTATCAACCTTGAGTCTCAGGTGTTGAGTTTCTCTTGTCATATCAGTTTGCATTATGGTCATAGATTTCACTAGAATTAGCTTTGCATGTCTTCATTTCCTAAATGAGTCTTTCTTTAATGTTTGCCATCATGGAGCTTAACAGCAGCTATGCAGTATGTCTATAATGTGTAAGTATGCTTTACAAGAAAACAGTTGTAGTTAAGCTGCAGTTCAGCTGAGGTGTTTTCTTATAACATTAATTATCTGTATCACGTTATTCTGTGATATCAAAATGATGTGAAAGGATTTTATATGTCCTATGATACACTCATACTCATCATTGTATTAACCCTCTATTTTAACAATCTTTGACAACTTCCTTACATTCCTAGGATTAGTTTATATATTGCTTCGTCTTATGTTAATATTTGCAATCCTTCCTGTTATGTCAATTAACTGCTAGGACATCTATCTAGTCACAGTGTACTCAAGTATAATAAAGAAAAGAAAAATACTTCAAGATGCTAACAAATTATAACCATGCCCAGATATAAAACAGATGTAGAAGTGATAAACACAGAGATACAGAGTTGTCACCACCTTTCAAAATCACAATTTAAAATGTCTCCATCTTTGACCTGTGGTAATAAGCTTTACTAGAGCAAAACAGAGATGGAAATCTAGCTTTTTGTTTTCTTACTAAGTTTTTGAAAAGTTCTTTATTGTTTCTTTTTTTTTTTCTTTTTCTTTTTTTTTTCTTGTTGTTTCTTTAATAGCAGCATCTCTCTTGCTATCCCTAAAAGTACAAACAAAAGTGGGTGAAAAGAAGTGGCTAATGGAGCTGTGGTTGCTTATTAGTGCCCAATGGAAACACATGCTTCAGGTTATGAAATGGAGGAATGCTCTCACTACCCCACTGCCTTCTTCCTTCACTCACTATTTCACAGCTGTGTTTAGTGCTGGAGAATTTATGTTCTGATATAAACCAAGAGCACACACAAGCCAAATACATCTTATCTTTGCTATCTAGTAACAGCACAGTTCCTGAACAGACCTCCAGCTTTGGAACTGATTAATTTCTAAAGATGATTTTGCTACCTTTGATTTCATAGTAATGGAAGTACATTGACTTTCCTTTACCAATATAAGGAAAATACATGTTATGTAGTGAAAAAGGATATTTTTTTGCTTTTTAATCTTTATGCAACTGACCTAGTGAAACATGAAGTCCATCAATATCATTTGGATTTCAGGGGGCTTTATAACTGCGAAATGAAAGCAGATTCTTTAAATCAAGGTTGATTGGTGTTTTGTTTCTTTTCCCCTGGAAGATACATTTTAGTATAGTGTTTTTCAGCCTGTACCCTGCATGACCCTGCTGTTCCAAGGAAAAAATCATAAGAGTTTAGAAAGGGTGATTAAAGAGAGCAAACCCAACTCTCAAAGGGCTTTACTCCATTATCTTTCTACCATAGTCACTGGGGTCTGAGTCAAAAAAGATATCAAAGTTTAAGTTCAAGCAGGAATGTTAGCTAAAAGTCCTGAAGTTTCTGTTGAGCAGGCTGAAGATACAGCATCTTCACACTGACCTTTCAGGCTACAAGACTTGGCTGTGCTTCACATGACCTTGGACTAAATTTCAAGCATGACAGTTCATACTTCTACAAGGAAATACAGAATGTGACTCATTTAATATAGGTTTTCTAAAAATTGAGGAAACAAAGAAAGCTTTTGTTTCATTTTCTGTTTTTCAGAGCTTGAGATAGTCTGGTTGTACTTTTGGATACATCTCTGAAGGGTCTGCATTAAAATATGAGAAGAAAAAAGGACGAAAATTGAAATAAACAACCTGATTGTGAGCTGAGGACAGTATTATTAACATACTTGTCATTCATCCAGTCAGTGCTATAAATAAATACAGTACAATATAATTATTAAGGTAAAAAAGCTAAGCATAATCTTACTTGAAAAAATTAAGGAGGTAACTCCTTTAGGACACAAGGTACCTAAGGGCCAAAAGAGACTCCCATCTTTGAATACTTGTATTATACAGGTGCATTTATGTTTAGAAATGAAATCCTGAGAGGGAAAATCAGATTCATGGCTCACCCTAATATTTCTTATTTAAATATCTCATTGCTCAGCAGCCTGGCTATTATACCCTGTTTTATTTACTAGCAGAGACATCACCATAGTGTCTGGTGCCTTGGAGTCTGGATGGAGTGGGAAGTTTAAGCTGGAGCTTCTGAGCTGAATCTAGATGCTGTCAGCATCAAGAGGCTGCCAACACAGGCATTGCATATCAAAGGTAGGATTAGCTGCAATTTTAAAAAATCAACAAAAACACTGCAACTTTTAATGCTTTAAAGGATGGCTGTATCATTTCACCCAGTGTAGACTGTATAAATCTATTGTTCAGAGGAAATTATGTAAACTGCCAAAGTCCCCATAACACCAGGGATAGTTAAATGTGTAAACAGAAATAATTCTATATTTAAACATTATAGTTCTTCTGGTTGTTAAACTATCATTAGAACAGGATGGAAGCTGGTTTACAAGCTCCACTGTTGTATTTCTACACTGTGGGTGGTAAAAGCCAAGCCATTTTAAGACAATAAAATTTCTTTGTCAAATATACTGTAGATGACTGTTTATACATAGCAAGATTTGCCTCTCACCTTCTGAACCTTCAGGAGGGAGAATGGATGAAATGGATATGTTGTTTTTAGCTGTTGCAGCAGGCTGCAAAGTCAGGACTTGAATCTGCTGACATGGCTGTGGTGATTTGCCAGTTCTTTCCCTCTGTTGGAGCATTAGCCCTACTTTCTTTCTGACTGCACAAGACATGCTGAAAGATATCTTCTTTAATACTACAGAGTAAGAAAATTAAAAGTTGGAGCCTGAATGGACATACAGGTGCTCTGCTGTCTAAAAATAATATCAGTTATTGAGAAAACAAACTTTTGCTCTATAAATGACGTTAGAAACCTACTGAAAATACTGTTAGTGTGATGACAGCATTTCACATGTTTCTATGGTCACCAAACATGTGATATTTACCACCTAATTTACACTTTAATTGAAAGTAAAATTGATTAATATATACTGCCAGGTATACTGCATAAACTGCCTTCACAGTTCTTTGCAGCAGCTGAATACCAAATTCCCAGAGATGCACCACCTTTCTCTACAATCCTTGCAGAGTTGCCTTTTGAAGACCGTTCAGAGAAAGAGGAACATCAGCAGAAGTCCAGCTCAGATGTGTCCACGGAGACACAATGCGTATGCCATGTTTCCTTCTCACTTGGTTGTGCAACCTAACAGGATATAGGAAATGGGAGTACAGAAATTTCTCTTGAGGAAAGGGAACTGCAATTACATTTTAAAAGTGCAAGCCAGGATGTTTATTTTAAAATGTGTTATCAGAATGCCACTTTATTTCGTAATAGCCTGGTGTTTAGTGTCCTTATCCAACACTGATACAATGAATTAATGCCCTCCTGACTAAACCCTTAGAAAAGGTGTGGATGTTTAAGGGCTGTTTTGAATGGGGACATTCTGCTGTGCTGGGTGGAGCACTCTGCAGGAAGGACTACAGGATTTGTGATGTCAGAAGAACAGCTAAGAGGTCACTGACACAGGAAGAAACAGTCCTGGACACCTGCCTCTGCTCATAGATTTATCTCTGCTCTTTTCCTTCCCCCAGCTCCCTGATAATTATGTAATGCAAAATGCCAGCAATAATTAGTTATAAAGTATTTGGGGAGACCATGGTATTTCGGAGTCTAGTTGGTAGATCCAATGGAGAAACATGAAAGTTATGTCTTCATGAAAAATAATAAATAAAGTTCTATTTTAAGGAATGCTTGGGGAAAACACATGAGAGATCACGTATTTTCCTTGTAGGCATAGTTCTGCTTCCCTGACATGAATAGTAGTATTCAAACAGGGCACTGTTTAAAATAACATTTACAGTACATTTAAATTCATTCCAGTACCACTTTATTTTTTATAGCTTTAAATATACAACTGACAAAACACTAATTTAGACTCTAGCCTAGCAGATACTTGGGAGGTTTTCTGTGATCTCTTCAAGTCTATTTGTAAGAAGCAAATATCCATTGCACTGCTATATCTAGGGTAAGATAAATACCATCTTTATAAAAGAAGAAGAGCAAGCTAGGTTTTGAAGAAAGCACATCACAACTCCCTTCCTAATACATATCCTGGAAGATACCCTGCACATAATCACTGAATCAAGACACACACAGATCTTTATACAAATGATCCATATCCATTTTTTTGTGAAGTCCTTTGATAACAACTGACTTTTTTTTTCTGAAAAATCCACACATTTCTCACATGAATTATGAAATCAGGCCAGGGCAAGTTCACTTATGGCAGAGAAATATGAATTCAAGTGTCTGTGCATTTATTCATACAACAAAATTAAGCATTTCATCTGTTTTCAGCTTTGTCTTGCTTTTTACTTGATTTACATTAAATTTATGACCTGATCGTTTGTCAACAATTTGTTATTGCAACTCGTATTGATTGAATTCATTGTCTCATAAAGTTCAGGGCACGTAAGATCAGATTGCTTCCACTTTAAGACTGCACTGTTTACATTTTTAAAAACATTTGGAAAAAAACCTAAATCACATTAAGTCATTGAAAGATCCACTTTATCACTATCTTAACCTCCTAAATTTATGAACTAGATCCAGTCAATCTTCATATAATGTACAAGAGTAACTTTTGGTTGCTGAAAACGTTACCAGCAAGTTTTCAGTTAATGAGTATGGAGATGTCTATTTAGACAGGGAAAAGGCTGCAACATTTCCACTCATCTGAAACTGGTTTTTGTTTATGATTTTTTAATTTGGTTGGTTGTGGTGGGGTTTTTTTTGTTTGTTTTGTTGGGGTTTGTTTTGTTTTGTTTTGTTTTGTTTTGTTTTGTTTTGTTTTTTTGTTGTGCCGAGGGATCTTCTGAATGCTTTTATAAAATGAAGACTAGAATGAAAATCTTGTTATCATATGTTGACCTATCAAACTATCTGATCAGTCTCGGCATAATTTGTTAACTGTGCAGTGTACAAACTTGTCAATTAGCTGGAAGAAAACATTTATTTGTATTGCTCCATTAATGAGTAGCAAATTGAACAGATCCCAAAGCTAATGTCAGCTGGGTTGCAGGATTGGCACTTTTGAGGAGCGGCTGGGGCTGCCTTGTGCTGGACACAGCCAGTTCCAGTCAGCTCAAACAGATCCACCGGGGCACAGCTAAGCTCCTCAGCTAAATGGATGGCACCTTAAGGAAAACATATTTTAAAAAGGGAAAAAAATGACCCAGGCAGAGGACGAGAAAGCTAGAAGAGTGACAAACAGCAAAGGGAACAGTAAGATCAGAGTAGGTGGGAGAAGTGCTCCATGGCAGCAGTGTAGGTGTCCACCATGGTCCATGGAGGACAGAGGAAAAGTGAGAGGGGGAAAGAGCAGCAGAGGGAAACCATTATGTACTGAACATAAACCCATTACTTTTCCCCACTAGCTTCAGCTGTTCAGAGTATGGTAGATGAGACAAGAATGAGGGATTGAAATTGAGCCTGGGGAAGGGGGAAGAAAAGGTGTTGTTTTAATGTTTATCTTTTTAGTACTCAAGTCTATTTTATTGACAATTCAGTTAATTTTTCCCAAATCAAGTCTGTTTTGCCCTTGATGGTAACTGGTGATCTCCATGTCTTTATTTCAACCCATGGGCTTTCTCTTCTCTACTCTTCTTATTTTCCCCCACTTTTGCTGAGGAGGGAAGTGAGTGAGCAGCTGGATGGAAGTTTGGCTGTTAGCCAAAAGTAATCCACCACATATAGAAACAGAGACTCACTTCTATGAGGAGTCAGCCTCTGTGTGATGAAAATAGCAGTCTGACATAACAGAAAGATGCTGTGGACTTGAAGAGACTGTGACTGTGTGTAAGTGGAAGATGTCAGCTAAAAAAAGGCTTTGCTCCTACAAGAACACATTTACTTAAGATTTCAGGTCTTATCCTCAAAACACAAATTTGCCAAAGTTTGAAGCATACTAATAAATAAACCTCCAGAGAATTCAGTCCTATTCCCAGCTGTGCCAGGAAGCTGCTTTATCAACCCGGGCAAATCACCTGATTCTTCTTTCAAACAGGGTTTGCCAACACTAATCAGACTGCTTTAAACTAATGCTTAAAAATGTTTACAAAACCAAGTAAAGGTTTCATACATGGAAGTGTAACAATGTTATAAACTAAATACTGGTTGTAATGACTCTGCTTCCCTTGCAAGACTTTGTCTGTTTAGTCGATATAGCTTATATGCCCTTGAGGAGGAGTTGTCTGTCTATATCACTTAGAACAATGATATTTAATCCAACTGTATAATCATGCATAGTTTTTACTAGAGGAATGGTCTCAGAGAGGCCATTTGCAAATCTATTTGCAGAATGATAAGCATGAGCACAAATGTTTATGGGACTTGTGCCTCCAAATGCCTGAAAAGGCAATGTAAAATGAGCAAAATTTGGAATGGCTGTACTGAGGTTGGCTGGAGTTATTTTTTCGTTAAAGAAGGCTGAAAATGTCTTTTACAAGGAGCTAAAACATCAGGTCTATCTTGAATTGCTACTGATATGAATGTTTCTTAAGTCACAGGCTTGTGATTTTACAGAGTCATATAGATATTTTTGAATCTATTTATTTTTCATTATGCTCAAACACACAACAGGGGGATGCTGAGCATGACTTTCAATATGCAATTTAAAAAAAAAAAAAAATTAAAAGCCCGCTAGGATCCTGTTCTTCCAATGACTAGGCCCAACAAAAATGATACAGCCACCGAGAAGATGAACCAATACACAGACTCCATTATAAGCAAAAAGGACATTCCATGTTTGTACCCCCAGCAATCATAGAAGTCAATCAGCTGGTACATAATTGATGCCACCCCCAACGATCCCACAAAAGACATGACTCGGCCTACAACAGGTGGTATAAACAGTGAACTGAGGTTTCCCACAGTTGGCATGGGAAACAGCCAGACCAGCAAGTTAAACATATAAGAGAAAGGTGCCCACATGGCGACTCTCACCCAATCGGCCCGCGTTCGCAAAGGTCTAAACAGATCAGGGCCCAGCTCCAGGGAGAGTCAGGAGGTCTTCCCTGAACCAGGAAGCTCTGGGGAGTGCACTCCACAGACAGACACTCCTGACTCCCTGCAAGTGGTCCCAGCTTTTATCCCCAAGCAGACCCCTGACCTTTGTCAACTCAATGCGGGACCCCTGGGGCTCATTTCCCTTATGGCTCTCCCTGCAGGGCCGGCCGCACCCTGGGGGGAAGCTATAAGGCAAACTCACCACCTCTGTATGAAGGGCTGTGGGAATCACCCATATGTCAACCCTAATTCGGGGGCTCGGGATCAGACCCCAGCATTTTAGATCCAAACACAAGACTTTTTCAATTAACACATCTCTACAGTCTAAGACGTCTTTGAAAACAGTTTACATAGGGTTTATCACAATTTTTTAGTTTCCTTTCGTATACAGTCTCTGATTAGTCATAGAACCTTGGCTCAATGTTATTTTCCGTTTGCTTACTTTTAAGTGAGCTGTTATGCTCAAAAGGTTTTGCTGCTGAAACAAAGGTGATTCTGAAACACAGTGCTTACAGGAAAGTTGTTCTGTGTTTGATTTCTGACATTTGGCTATGCACACATCTGTAAGGAGAATCATCCATTTTAGGAAATTTTTGGAAGATAATCCTCCTTTTCAGCCACTATTATGATCATGTGCATTTTCTCATTTCCCTCAATAAAATCCCTTGAAAAGGCTTTATTGGGAGAGGTGTCACTGATGTGGTTGTAAGCTGGGCAGAAGGCACTGGAGACCAAGAGTGATTAGACTGGGAGGTGAGAAGTGTGGCACTGCTGGTAACATGGCGCTTGCTTGTAGAGATTGTTCGTTGTGTCAGAGGTGAAAACAAATGCTGTGCTGAAAAATATAAACCAGATTTCCTTTTGTTGGCCTGAGGATAGGAAGTAGAGAGAAGAGAGAGGGGGAATACTGTAAATTGAGGCTGAAATGAATTTTCCACAATAAGACTACTATATGATCTAGTATAAGCTCCCTGAGGGTGAAATTCACTCTTCTGTACTGGGATAACATGACTGGGGTTGAATTTTATATCTCTTTTGAAGACTAGGGCAGATACAGCTCTGTTCACATAATCGACTGGCTAGTAGCCCTCGCTTCCCTCTCTGTGCCTGATTTACAGTGATGAATCCCCATGTGTTTGTTAGCCACAAGACAAGGTAGCAAATTCAGCACATTAAGAACAAGAAAAAATATGCTCTGTACCTTGAGCCAAATACTGAATGTTTATTTGTTGAGATGAATATACTGAAATGGGGGTGGTGTAAAACTTTCCCAGCTAGTTCTATTAGCATTCTGAAAGACTGAAAAATTAATGGCAAAGTTGCAGCTAGAAAATCTAACTATATAAAAGCAGAGCAAGTGGGAAAAGTGAAAGGAACTTTTATCATTCATTAATGTAATGTATTAAAATTTCTTCCAGCCAAAAACCCCTGCTAGAACCAGTTGTGTTCTGTGCGAAAGACAGAACTTGGTCAAATATTTATTTCTGTGTCTATTTTTTCCCTTCAGTGAGCCAGTAGAGACATATTTTCTCTTTTAAAGAAAAAGAATAGTATTAAAAGATTGCTTTAATAGTGAACTTTAGGTATGCTTTCCCAACACTGTTGTGTTAAAACAACTTGTGTAAAAGCAGCAATTTTATTTAGTGTTTACAACACTTCCATGGGCCAGATTCTGAAAGCATACATGACAATTCTTAATAGCACCATAGATTTCAATAATGAGATTTTATTCAACCTGAATTATAAGAATGAAAATTTACACTCTTCATTTCATTTATAATGTAAGAAGATGCTGTATGATCTAAACTACAAGATAAATCTTCAAATTAGCTCTAATAATCTGCCAGACTTGGTTTTCCTTCCACTGCTTCCCTAGCAGTTATAATTCATGACCTATTGTCCTCATGAAAGGCTAATAGATATTTTAAATTCTTTTAACATCAAACCTGCAATTTGAGGAATAAATGTGAGTGGGTGGAATGTTTTTTAATGTGTCCTTCCTCCTCCCAAGGTGTTAACATACTTCTACCTAGATGGTCATCTGATGTCATTATTTCTTGGTTTTCTTGTTTTATCTCTTTCTTTTCAGTAGTGTAGCCTGCCATCCTCTTCACATTAATTTACTACATAATTGAAGGGAAGGTCTTGTGCTTTATAGCTGCTGTCTGCCCATCCCTTCTTTTTTTCAAAGACAGCTCAATTCCAGAATGCAGGTGTGTGGTTTTTATTTTCCTTGTCTCCATCTTCACAGTAAGATTAATGAGAGAGTCACTTAGTGAGGATTTCCAAGAAGGAAAGTAGTTACTAAAAGGGAATGACAAATATTTTAAATTAATTGCCTTATTATTTAATGTCACAATACCATTCAACTGTGTCAGCTGACATTGAGACACTATTGTTCTAGAAGATATATATGCATTTCAGTGAAGTAAAAGTATCTTTTGTCATAGTGAGTCATCTCTGCATCAGACTAAGCTGTAAAGGCATTTCTAATCTGATACCAACTGAGATGTTCCTAAAGAATAATATCAAGTGATTTGTGCTACTGTTTTATTTCTTATCCCACTGAGACTTTTTTATCTCTATATATACTTTACTATTCCAATTAATGTTTTAGTAATTTCTTAAGTATTCTGGATAGAAAAAAACCCAACCAAATAAATAGTTGTATGAACAACAAATCAGGACTTTTCTTCTTTGAAGAGGCTAAAGATGTTATATGATCATGTTCTCTTTGCCTTCTTCCAGGCCCTGTTTTAGGCTCATGTCCCTTCCCCCTTTGATATTTTTTTTTTTTTTTTTTAAATAATGGTTAATCATCAGATAGAGGTATCCAGCTAGTACATCCAGATAACTAAATCTATACACCTGCAGAGCACCCTTATGGTGAAAGGAAAATAAATTCATCCTTCAGAGGTAGTTCCAGCCTAAAGGAAGCTGAGTATGCCCATACTTGATCCTGTCCCTCTACTCTGCCTTGGTGAGACCTCACCTGGAGTGCTGCATCCAGTTCTGGAGCCCCCAGCACAAGAAGGATGTAGATATGTTGGAGCCAGTCCAGAGGAAAGCCACAGAAATGATCAAGGGATTGGAGCACCTCTCCTGTGAGGACAGGCTGAGGGAGTTCAGCCTGGAGAAGAGGAAGCGACCTTCCAGTAACTGAGGGGGCCTACATGAAGGTGGGGGAAGATCTGTTCAAAGGGTTTGTAATGATAGGACAAAAAGTAATGGTTTTAAATTAGGAAAGGATAGATTTAGACTAGATGTTAGAAGAAAATTCTTTAACATAAGAGTAATAGATCATTAGAATGGATTACCCAGAGAGGTAGTGGAGGCCCCAACCCTGGAATCATTCAAGGTCAGGCTTGATAGGGCTCTGGGTGACCTGACCTAGGTAAAGATGTCCCTGCTTGTGTGTAGAGGTTGGACCAGATGACCTCTAGAGGTCCCTTCCAGCCTAAAACATTCTATGATTCTGATTTCCTACAGAAGTGATATAACCTCATCTTGCTAAAAAGGGAAACAAAACTATCATTATCTTTTTCTCCATGACGGTTTGTGAGAGAAATTATATTTCTGCTGTACTTTGTACAGTTATTTGTTTGCACAGTTTGGGAAATAGATCTGTAGGATTTATCTGAGCAGTTACACAGAATTTTCAGTTCCATGGTAATGCTTTTTAGCAATTTAAATTGGTTTGGGGGAGAGAAGAGGTCTTTTTCTTGAATGATTTAAATACATTATTTTCTCAAGACACCTTACACCTTTGTAGGCATAAGCTATATCCACTCTTCTCAGAAGTCTGGTGATCACTTAAATGACAACATTAAACTTCTTACTGCTGTCATTCAGCTATTGATTCTGAGTATCCCCAACTTAATGTAGTGCCCATAAGTTCTACTGTGCCACTAGGAGTTTTCTGTGACAAAATTCTGAATGTTTTTGCAAGTGTGGCAGTGTTTTAGAAATTTAGTTTAATAACGCCACCACAATCACCTATGTTCTAGAGAATATGTTATTTCTTAAAATATTAATGTAAAAATTATGAGTGTGCTGCTCCTGTCGAATGCAGTAGAATTTTTAGCACATTGGAGTCTGCATAAATGGAGTTAAACTTTTCTGTTTAACATCTTGTACATAGGTGTCTACTCATTTCTCTCATTTTTGATATGTACTTTAACTCATAATTTATCCAGACGATTTGTAATGCTAATCCCATATTCTTCAATGTTTTTCTGAATAGGAGATATGACATTCCAAGTGCATAGCTTGGGACTAAAGGAATGTAAAGAAACTTAATTTCTGATGTATTTAATTCATATTTTCTGAAAAACATTTGTGCATTAAATTATGTATCAGATTTCCCAGACTTTTTAAATTTCTTGCGATTATATCTAATATTAAAAACATATAAGTTATGCACTTGCAGTATTTGGGATATTTTCATTCTATTTCCTTTAACTACTTCTTTTTATGTAGCAATTGGAACTTTTGAAACATTACCAATAGTAGACACTAAAAACTGTTTTAGGGATTAAAAAAACAATTAGAGATGGATGTGTAATAATTGGAAACAGCTTCTCAGGTGCTGAATGAATCCTGCTTATACTTCGCATCCCTTAAGGATTTTGTTGGCAAACATATCTCTGGCTAATGTAGCCTTTATCTAATGGGCATTTTATGGCCTAGGCAAATGATCATGGTAATTAGCTCACAATTTAAGGCTGAAAGAAGCCTCTTTTTTTTTTTTTTTTTTTTTTTGTAAGGAACTCAAGAACCAAAATAATTGTTTTAAAAATACGATGGTTTTCAAACACTGTGTTATGCTGAATACTGTGCTGTGAGAATGATACAAGACTCATTCTGACTGCCCAGAGAGAATTAAAACTGAGAACCTTACTCTCTGTGATGTTGATTATTTGGAGCTGGGGAATCCAGTTGAAAGGGTATAGCTGCAATTTAATGCGATTAGCCTGCCATATCAAGCCATTGGATAATTGTAGACCTTGCAAGACGCTGCTTTTATGGTGTTGATACATACTGGCCTCTGGGAGCACTGATTGAAGAGGGATGATGAGAGTAAAATAGATGCAGATAAAATTAGAGACAACTGGGGCAAATAGATGCGGATTTTCTCATTTTAACACAAAAGAAACCTAGTTTATGTGAAATGGAATCTGGCTGTAATATGCTGAAAAGCTACTTATCACAAGTCCCTCTGGTATATGCAACAAACATGTGGAATAAGCTTAAGGCTTAACCAGTCTACTCAAGTTCATATGACAAATTCATTATTTTATGCATTAGAGAAAGAATGTCAAGATCAAAAACTCAGTTCTGATTAGCTAGCAAATGAGCACTACTGTAGTACAGACCATGCATTCATGTATAACTACTTTGCTGTATTTAGAAATCAATTTGTTTCATTCCTGTTGAGGAAGTACTATAGTATCATTTCACAGGGATGAAAGGCCTCAGTTTAGTTGGTGGTCATATGATTCTGAACTCTTGTTCATCACCCATGCCTCCCACAAAGCATATGTCAGCTCCACTGCTGTAATTCTGTTTTATGCAGAGATTACACCAATTTTGATTCACAGATACTAGCTCCATTCATAGTGTAGATATGCATCACTGATCATGCTACATAGGCACAGATCTAGTTCACTGAATGAAGTAAAAGCAAATTAAATTTGGGTTGCTATTTATAATCTAAACTTTGCAACACTTTAAAAAGCAATATTAATTTCCCTTACAGTCCAAGGAATTTAACTAAGTGTTTCTAAGGATCTATGCCCAAGTTGTTAATGTTTTTTTATTTAACACATTATGAATTGCTCATGGTCAACCAGTGACAACACATTTAAATTAATGGCATCATACAAACTTCTCAATGGTAAAGAACAAAATTACATTCTTATGATAGTCAGAAACTGTCTCTTACTACTTTTTCCTTTTCCATATTATTGCATCTGAGAAAATAGATTCTACTGAAAATCAAAATCAGAGTTTGGCTTGATTTCATACAAAGATATCACAGTGTTATATCATTCAAGCAGGTAAATAATTTTCATTCAAGGTTAAAGAATCATGATCTAGAATCATAGAACCATAAAATCAGTTATATTTGAGCAGACCTTTAAGACCACCAAGTCCAGCCACAATCATCCAGTCCAATCATGTGCGAGCATGATAAACTGTCATAGTAAATTTTAAAGTGCAAATAGACTTTTGGAACCCACCTATGCTACCACTTGCTTATTTCAAATTCACAGTGAGCAGAAGTTTCCTTTTTTTTATTTGACATGAGAATAAAAATAGAGTTTTTATTCTTATTTGCATTTAAATATGGTGCTTCCTATCATTTTCACTGCAGTAAAGGTTATAGATCATTAGATGATAATGTCATATATTGTATTAAACGCTCTAAAATGAAAATATTCCCCCTAAGGTGGAGACTGTGTGTGCAAGGATTGTAGGAAGGTCCTTCTTTAAGCTGATGTTGAAGAGTGAAGAAAGTAAATATGGGAAAATCAGCTATTCTCTTGTAACAAGAAAATACAGATGACTGCTTTTTGTATGTTTTATTCTTTGCAGGCATGCACACATAAACATACTCATTCATACAGACATTTCTAAATAAAAATAAAAATAAATTTTAAAAGGAGTTGTTATGGCTGGAACTGTCTGGAATTTCCTAAAAGCTGCCAAACCTACCTAGTGGTCATGGATTTCTGTCAGAGCAGGCACCAACAGAATGTACAAGACCAGGAGATGCTACATCTACCATCTAACTGTACTTCATTGTCTTGTCAGAAGGAATCTCAATTAATATAATTACCATTAATACATAGACCTATGAACAATACTTTAAATTGCTGATGGCCACGAGATGGGAGGCTACAAAGGGAACGGTTATTTAGTAGTTTCCGTATTTTCTATGAAATTCCTGTATTTCTTTGATGCACAGAGGATGACCCTTTAGTCACTGGATAGAACTATTAATTGCTTTTTATGTTTTCAATATTTTTAACAGATAGGAATCTTTTTTGTTGTTGTTGTAGTCTTTCTACCCATCATCTTTTCCATTTTTTTATTACATCCTAAATGAAATGTCCTGTTTTTTTCTCCATTAAAAAAAAAAAAAAAAAAAAAAAAATCACATGGGATTTCCAGTCTGTTCAGAATTCTTATTGCACACAAATTCTTGAAAACTCCCCAGATCATACAGATTCTTGAGAATGACCATAAACAGAAAGCTTATTAATAAATTAATAAAAAATTTTGGAGCACAGGGAAAATATTTTGTTTCATATCGTGCCTACACATAATTGATTCCATCAAAAATCTGTTTCTTCAAAAAACATTACTGAGAATTTACTTAAAACTAGAAAAAATGGTATTTATACCTTGTGATTTCATTCTGTAAGCCGTTTCATTGTCTCACTCGATACTATTCTGTGTGGTTATTTTTTGATATTATTCCACCAGTGTAGAACAGACTTAGTTTTACTTTTGCATCAGTTGTTTTTGATATTATCACTTTTACAGTTGAAAATTCATCAAGAGGCTCTGAAAATGTCTCTACATCAGCATACTAAATGTGAAGAGATCATCCTCTAGTCTTCAGTCCAGACTGCGTGGAATGACTTCCATCCGTACTACTAAACTATCTTATTATCTGAAAGTATTTGACTCTAAATTACTAACTAGGAATAATGCACTGATTTATTATCTTCTGAGCTATGTCTAGGAAATATCTGGGACATTGTCAATTGTTCCATGTCTAAAGTTTTGAAAATCTAACAGCGTGAATGATGAAGCTTCTCAGTGTTTGAAAATTTTTCTTAGTAGCATTTAATTTGTCATTATAGTTTTAGCCTCAGAGAGAATAAGCGATCTACATTTCAGAGGTCTGCAAAAGGTGATTAGGAAAAGCAAATTCTTCAGTGCTGTACAGTAGTCTATAAATGTGAAACTCCTAAGAGAAAGGAGATTACAATTGCCTTTGAAAAAAGCTCATGGGTCTACATATCATAAGACTTTGCAAACTTTTGTATTTAACTAATTATCTGGAGGTTTTCAAAACCTAAAATTCGTTCATTTTTTATGAACTATATATTAACCATATATGGTACTTTTGTTCCATTTAAAATAAATTGCTTGGTTATAGATCTGTAGGAAGTCTCGTGTTCCTTACATGTTTTGCACTCTTTTACTTTGGTTTTCCTCCAAAATCTTGGAATAACATCTTTTTTCTTTCAATTATTGTGTTTTAACACAAAATTTCAAAGCTAGATTTGGTCAAATCTGAAGGTTTTTTACTATGCTTACCTCAGATCTATGATTCTGAAATTATTTTCTTTCAGATTAGAAATCAGATTTTTATTTCTTTAAAAACATAATCCCTCACAGAACAAGAGGGTGTTTAGATTTCATACCATTTTACATATTTTCTGATTTATGGAAAAAAAAGATATATTAATTTTGCATGATGAGCATTTATAGAGAGAAAACTAGATTTTTGTAGATACTCCTCCAAAGCCCAGGTATGAACACTTAAAACAAACTTAACAAATAAACCTTTTGTGATTCCTTCACAAAGTATGATTTTTCTTGTAACATTTAATACAGTGTTTTTATTTAAAATAATTTATAAATAATTTT
>NW_008609145.1:0-356 GCF_000691845.1 Merops nubicus
CCTCCTTAACTACACTCTGAAAAAGCTTCAGTTAGCTAGATAGGTCTTGAAGACTTGAACAAAATTACAAGAAGATAAGTAGCTCATTTGGGCACTTGGGGCTCATTACATGAACCTCAGACAATGAGAGAAGCCTGAGGAAACCTCTCAAGAGGTCAAAGCCAGAAGCAAAAGCAAAGTACCCTGATTGGCCCCACTGAGGACAACTCCTGAGAAAGCCTCCCCAGGGACTCGTTAGAGCAGAGAGATGGAGGCCAGGATTGCAGGCAGGCCAAAGCCCTGGGCAGGTGTCTGGAATGCTGAGAAAACCCTGGGTGGGGTTGAGGAAGCCTATGGCCAAGCCCTGACCACCTGCC
>NW_008609145.1:685-1321 GCF_000691845.1 Merops nubicus
GTGTAGCTTTCACACAGATAGGTTGGTACTAACTTTGAATTAACTTTTTAATTATTTATGTAATTCTTTTCCATTATTTATAGACTTTTTCTCCATAAACCCATCAATTCATGTCCTGGAAATATCAGTTCTGTTTTTTTTTATGGGAGTGTTGGGGATTAGGTCAGATTAAAAAGCTGACGTGATGTGTGTAGGTCTCTAGAGCCTTGTAAAGAATCAGATGAAGATATTGGAATCAAAGGATCACAGAATAAGGATTGGGTTGGAAGAGGCCAAGAAGAGCATCTAGTCCAACTCCTGGCCACGGGCAGGGACACCTTCCATTCATTCAGGTTGCTCAGAGTTACTCACTTTGGACATTTCCAAGCACGGGGCATCACCTTCTATGTTCCAGTGTCCCATCAGCCTCATCAAACAAAATTCCTTCCTTCTATCAAATGTAAATCTCTCTTACAGTCTAAAACCAGTGGCCCTTGTCATGCCACTAACAGCTTTGTTAGAAAGTCTCACACCTTCATTCATGGCCTGTGACCATCACATTTTAAACCTGTTAACACCTTGGAGAGTGTCCAGACATTGCCCAAGATGGGCTTTGGAGGCCTCAAGCACATGAGCACAGGGCTGTAGGCTCAGGGG
>NW_008609145.1:1481-1717 GCF_000691845.1 Merops nubicus
TAGGAACCTTCACTCCAAGGCCAGTGCTGAGGTGCAAGATGTCCCCCAGCAGGAGCCTGGATCAGCCCCAGGCATTGTGACTCCTGGAAGAGCCACGGAGGACAGAGAGATCCCAGGAAAGGAAGGGGACAGCAAGATGGGGCAGGCAGGTGGGTGGAGTACTCCAGCCTGCAGGGAGAGAGATGCAGGGGATGCAGCCCTATAGGACACCTGTGCTGGAAGTGACAGAGGGAGGT
>NW_008609146.1:0-352 GCF_000691845.1 Merops nubicus
CACAGGAGCTCTGGCTGTCCCCGGGGGTGCAGGAGCTCTGGCTGATGACAACCCCCTGCCAGAGAGACTGGGCTGCTTGTCTGCAGGGGCTGTTGGACTACTGCCTAACAGCTCAGGGTGATCAGCAGTGATGTCTGGGTCGTGCCTGGGTTGTGGTGTAAATGGTGTAGCACCTGAACGTTTCCCAGTTAGCTGGGACTGGTTTGGGGTGTGTTGCTGCTGGGGATGGGGCACACTCACCCCTTTGCCCCGGGGCAGGATGCCCTCTGCGTTGGGCTGGGGGGGTTGGTGTCACTCGGGCTCCAGCAGGTCTCTGCTGTGCAGAGCTGTGCCAGGACCCCTCTGGCAGAGC
>NW_008609146.1:491-2049 GCF_000691845.1 Merops nubicus
CGGGGGGTGGGATCAGCCTCCCTGGGTGTGGGCGTCGTCAGGCAGCCAGAGAGGCGTTTGGGAGTCAGCTTGGTTCTTACTTGCAGTGCAGCACTGGTCCTCCTATCAGCATGTTGCTTTTTTTTTAGTGTTTCCTAATATATAAAATGAAGAAACAGTTTTTCAGCAACGTTTTAAGGAAATGGGAGGGAAGTAAATCTCAATTTCCATTTCCAAGATCCCTTCTGCCAGGGTGTACCCCTCCCTGACATCACCACACACAGGCTCACAGCTTTCTTACAGGGCTCCACACTGAAAACCTGTGCTAAATTATTCAGAATAAAGTTGTGATGAGCGTGTGGCCGGGGGGTGCCCCACTGTTGGCAGCTCTGCCTGGCCTCTGGGTGCTGCTGCCTGTGGTGCTGGGGAGCTGCCTGTCCAAAGACAGCACAGCAGGGGGGTGTGGGCACCCCAGCTCCAGTGCTGGGGCTGCTGGTGTCACACCTCCTCTCATGGAGAGGCCAGGATTTTATTGTGAGTTTTAGCATAATAAAATTCATTTTATTATAATTTTATGATGATTTTTTTCTTAGTAGGAAAAAAAAATCTGTAAAAATCAAACAATCCTTTTGAGGATTATTTCAATTGTGAATTTCTTAAATATGACTTTCCTTTTTTTTTCCATAGTACAGCAAGTTCTTTTCTCCTGTTGCTCTGTCTCCTGTAGCTCAGAGCCCAGAGGTCACTCAGGAGAAGACCCTGTGATTTTGGAGGTGCCCTAGCAATGAATTTGGAGGAAGTTCTGTCACTAAATTAGGTTCACTTAAGCCCACAGAGCACCAGTCCTTGGGAAATAGTGGTACTTGTATTTTGCTGATTTACCCACCAGGCAGGACGTGGGTTTCAGTGGAATAAAATTATCATTGGTTGCTTTCTTTACAGGAAAATGTACAACCCCCCCTCCCAAAAACTGAAATACAAGTCCTTATGTCAGGTGTTGTTCTTTTTTTGATCCAGGACCTGGTGGGTGCTATCCAAGTACAGTCACAGGTGGGAGAGAGGAGAAGGGTGAGGGGGACGTGGTGCAGTGGGGGCTGGGTGACTGCTGAGCAGGTGACCTTATGGTGATCTACTCACTGCAGCATCTTCTGGGAGGGTGAGCTGCAGAGTGGGGTCTCTGCGTGATGCAGTCATAGAATCACAGAGTGGTTTGGGTGGGCAGGGACCTCTGCAGGTCACCTCATCCCACCCCTGCAGGGACAGGGACACCCCCAGCTAGAGCAGGGTGCTCAGAGCCCCGGCCAACCTCCCCTGGGATGGTTCCAGGGATGGGGCAGCGACCACCTCTCTGGGCAGCCTGGGCCAGGGGCTCACCACCCTCAGTGTCAAACATCTCTTCTCTCCAGTCTGAATCTCCCTCTTTGAGTTTAAAGCCACCCCCCCTTGTCCTGTCCCAACAGACCCTGCTCAAAAGTCTGTCCCCAGCTTCCTGACAGGCCCCTTTGAGTCCTGGCAGACCCCAGCAGGTCTCCACAGCTGGAGCCTTCTCCTCTCAGCTGCACACGCCCAAATCTCTCCT
>NW_008609146.1:2090-14403 GCF_000691845.1 Merops nubicus
GGCACAGCAGGTCCCTGGCTCTGCTGTGCTGAGGACTCCAGAGCTGCCCCAGCACTGCAGGGGGGTCTCACAGAGCGACCATTGTCAGACCTGTCAGAACGTTGCCCCAAATCAGGGAAGTTCTCTGGCAGAAGCTGGATGTTTGCCACTAAATTTCCTTGTTGACCATCTTCAGAATTTTTTTGATGGCCAGGAATTGGAGAGTTGTGTTGGGGGGGTGAAGTGTGGGCAGCATGAAAAGATTCCACACACTTCTCTGCTCTGGGATGCAGTAAAGCAACGACCTCCTGTCAAAAGCTCTGGAGTGATCTGTGCCTGAGGACTGTCACGTTAGGTGCTGTTGCTGTGGGGGTGCAGAGGTGCCTGTGGGGTGCTCATCCAGAGCACAGACCCATCCCCTGGGTGTCCCTGCAGCTCCTGTGCCCTGCACCTTGGGCTGGCATCTGGACGTGGCTGTGTGAGGCTTCCTTCCCCTGAGCCATGTCAGAAGAGGTTTGGGTGAGACTCCAGGAGCAGCAGTGCCCTGTTGTTAAACTGCTGCTCAGCTCCACTGCAGGGGCAGGCCGAGGATGGTTGTGATGGAGGTTGGCACTGGGCTGGGTCCTTATTGCCTAGTTCCTTCTCATGAGTAACCAGTGATGGTGGAACAAGAGGGAAAGGTCTCAAGCTGCTCCAGGAGTGGTTTAAACTGGACATCAGGAAGAACTTTTTCCCTGGAAGGGTTGTCAGGCCTTGGCCCAGGCTGCCCAGGGAGGGGCTCAGAAGCCTTGGAGATGTGGGGATGTGGCACAGAGGTGGATTGGGTAGAGCAGGGTCAATGGTTGGACTTGATGGTCTTAGAGGTGTTTTGCAAGCAAAGTGATTCTGTGGCTCTAGTTGGGAGGTGGAGCTGTGCCCACGCTGAGCTGTCAGGAGGCAGCTTCTGGCTCAGACAGTGCCCCAGAGCTGCTCCTGGCCATGCTGTGGGGAGTGGCAGCCGTGGGTGCAGCCCCCTGTCTGGCCAGGTTACAGGTGTGTGACCCCTCCAGGAGCTTGGGGACGTTCTCCCTTAGTGCACGTGATTCTTCTGCTCCTTCAGCTCGGGCAGACCCTTCGGGCTGGGGGCTGTAAGCTGTCCCTGGTGCCATCCTGGGGCAGCAGTGGAGCCCTGTCCCCGGGGCTGGCTGGCAGCTGGGCTCACCTGGACGTGGGCTCTGAGCCAGGGGCAGCCAGGCTGGCCAATGGGCACTGCCCCGGGGTTCCTGCTGCTCCAGCCTCGGGGTCTGGGGGTGCGTGGGGTGCCCGTGGTCACCTCAGCACCTCTCGGGCAGCGTGGGGAGCAGGGCCCACCCCAGCAGTCCTCCTTGGCTGCACTGTCTTCAGGCTGTCTTGGCGTTGGCTTGCTCCAAGTTCCCTGGCTTTGATGAAAATCTGAATATTAATTCTGACATTTTAGCTTTCCTAATGTGTTCTTCTTTT
Organism: Merops nubicus; assembly: GCF_000691845.1. Classification (NCBI taxonomy): domain Eukaryota; kingdom Metazoa; phylum Chordata; class Aves; order Coraciiformes; family Meropidae; genus Merops; species Merops nubicus. Next base: position 3,549 of record NW_008609146.1, read on the forward strand.
AGTAGGAGAAGAAAATTAGTGTTTATGAGCTTGTTATCAAGAGAGAATGCAGCTCCTTCCTGAAGAGAACGAAAGCTGCTGGCAAAGTAAACCAGAGGTGAAGTGTAGCTGGGGGAAGGCCCAGGCTGAGCAGCCAGGGTGGGCACCGGGTCCTGGGACAGTGTGCCTGAGCCACTGTGGGTCTGGGGGAGACCTGCTGTGCCAAGCCTGCTGCTCCAAAGGGTCATTTGTAGGTTTTTGGGGAACATGGCTTGTGAGGAGCAGCTGAGGGACCTGGGAGGGTTCAGTCTGGAGAAGAGGAGGCTCAGGGGAGACCTTCTGGCTCTGCACAGCTCCTGACAGGAGCCTGGAGTGAGGTGGGGGTTGGGCTCTGCTCCCAAGGAACCAGCAATAGGACAAGAGGCAATGGGCTGAAGTTGCCCCAGGGGAGGTTTCAGTTGGATCTGAGGAAGAATTTCTCTCCTGGCAGAGTGGTGAGGCCTTGGCCCAGGCTGCCCAGGGAGGTGGGGGAGTCCCCAGCCCTGGAGGGGTTCAAAACACGTGTGGAGGTGGCACCTGGGGACATGGTTTAGTGGCCATGGGAGTGTTGGGTTGGTGGTTGGACTCGATGATCTTAGAGGTCTTTCCCAGCTGTAGTGACTCCAGGGTTGTATGGACATTTGCCTTACACAGGCCGTGTAGAGCCAGGGCACAGAACAAACCACAGCCCAGCTGCAGAAGCTGTTTCCTCATCCCCTGGGTGGGACTAGGGAACGAATCCAGTTCAGCTGTTAGGTGAGAGCAACTCGGCCTCAGCTCTTCTGGCTTAGCTCTGCTTCAGCTCCCGTGCTCAGCAGCAGCCTCCAGGCAGTTGATCCCTCCTGTGATGTGCCCCCAGCTTCTCTCCTGTGGGGCCTGAGGAATGGGGAACACAGATTTCTTCAGCTTCCTGTCACCAGGCTCAGCAGCTCACCAGTGCTCCCCAGATTTCTGTCCTGTGTGCTCGCCCACTCAGCAGCGTGGTGATGTGCACGATCTGTAATGTTCCAGAGATTTTATTACTCATTCTTTTTTCCCCAGTTAGCTTTTAAACCCACAGCACTTTGCTTTGGAGGCTCGTTTTGGAATCTGGGAGAAGAGGTGTGTTTGCTGTGGATGTGAAAACGTGCACAGAACTTCCCATTGCTCTGGGGCTGAGCTCCCCTGAAGTGCAAGAACAACTCACCTTCATGTTTTTGTGGGGGGAAGCTGCAATCCCTGCAGCTCTGAGGAAAAACATCCCCTAGAGATCAGAGCTCCTGGCCAGTGTTTCTGTTTTGAAGCTGTTTCTTCTTTGAGCTGACTTTTACCTGGTGAAACCAAACCTGTCAGCATCACTGAGCCCCCTGGTGCTGGGTTCTGCGTGGCCTCGGCTGGGTGGAGAGGGGTGGAGGCACCATTGCTGCAAGGTTAGAGGTGCAGTGGTGAGGTCCTTCACCTCTGCCTTTCAGCACGAGCTCTGCCTGTGCACCGTGGGGTGTGGTTCCTCTGGGGGGGCAGGAGGAGCTCTGGGGCAGGTCTCTGGGCCACAGGAGTTCAGCAGCAGTCCCTGCATGGCTGGTGGGTGCCTCTTGCTGAGGGTGCTTGGGGATGAAGACACACGGTCTCCAGTGTGGAGTCACCCCACAGAACTTCCCTGTCCTTGGAGTCTCCTCCTTGCACAAACCAGAACAGTAACTGGAGGCAGTTCTTACGTGGGTGTAACCACCACCTGGGAGATGTCTGATCCACCTTCATGCTCAGGGACAGCAGTGGCACTGCAGCAGATGGCAGCCACTGTCACCTGCAGGATCTGCTCTCCTGGCTGGCCAGAGCTGAGCTGTACCTTGCCTTGCCTGGTTGCTAGCAGGGACCTTATGGTTAACTTAAAATTAGCTTGTGCAAATATGCTTGAAGATTTCTCATAAATTCTCTCAAGGTTCCTCCTTCCCCTGGCGTGTGCAGTGCCAGCAGGAACAGTGGGGTGGCAGAGAGAGGAGAGGGGGCAGGGGTCTAGGTGTGCTGGGAAGCCAGAACCCAGCACTCAGGACCTTAGAATCATAGCATCATGAAGGTTGGAAGAGACCTTGAAGGTCGTGAAGCCCACCCACCATCCCAGCACTCCCGTGGCCACCAGACCAGGTTGGTTCGTGTCCCTGCAGTGCCCACGGGGGGTTCCTGGCGTGTGGGGAGCAGCTGGGCAGCAGATTAAAGGTGCAGTCGAGGACTAATGCTGTAAAAAGGCTTAATCCAGGAGCTCTGTGTCCAGCCTCCTCCAGAAACACCCGACCTCGTGTGCTGCAGCAGGGCCTGCCCTTCACAGAATCACCCCTCACCACAGCAGGGAGAGGAGGCAATGGTGAAAGGGTTTCTGTGGGGAGTGCCCGAGGGTGCTGAGCCTTGCCAGGCAGGTTCTGCCTTTCAGAGGCCCACTGAGGGTCCTATATTTTTTTTAGTGCAAGAATATTTAATTCTTTCTTTTATTTGTCTCTTCTTGCAGATCAGATGTGGGTAGATAAATCTGTTTCAGGGCTGAGGAGGAATCCTTTGCTGCTGGCACACGTGTCGAGGGCAGCTGAGCATCACTCTAAAACCACAGCATTAATCCTTCTCTGCTCAGGGGCTGGCTGGGGCTCCAGGGCAGCCTGGCCCCAAAGGGATGAGGTTTCTCTGGGTTCTCTTCTGAGGTGCCCCAGGGAGGCTGAAGCCCGAGGTTCTGTGGGGGCTTGGCTGGGATCTGTGTGTCTCCTCCTCTCATGGCTGGGATTTCAGGGTGTCTGAGGAGAAAATCCGTTTGGAATTGCTTCCAGCAGGAGGCTGACCCTGGCAGGTGGTGTCTGTTCCACTGCCTGCAGGTCGGTGTCTGACGAGGAAAATTGTTGTGCTTTGATGCTAAAAATAACAGTCAGGGTGGGGGGTGGGGGGGTCACGTTTAGCTTGTCTCCAAATTCAGGTTTTTCAATCTGATGATAAAGGCATCGTACCTTTTCCAGCCTTTTCTCCCCTTCTAGAGACATTTTCAGCCTGATTTTTATCTTTCAGCAGTTGTTTTATGGGCTAATTCTGCAGAAGCAGAAGGGGCTGGGGCTGTGGAAGGTGCTGAGGGTCCCCTGCTCCCTGCCCTGTGCTGCCTGGTGACGGGACAGGGCAGCCTGGGCTGGGGCTGGTGGGGTTTGGGAACTGCAGCTGCTGATCTGTGAGGAATCCCAGAATCACTCAGGTTGGAAAACACCTCTGAGACCATCAAGTCCAACCATCAGCCCAACCCGCCCATGGCCACTGAACCATGTCCCCAAGTGCCACCTCCACATGTGTTCTGAACCCCTCCAGGGCTGGGGACTCCCCCACCTCCCTGGGCAGCCTGGGCCAAGGCCTCACCACTCTGCCAGGAGAGAAATTCTTCCTGAGATCCAACTGAAACCTCCCCTGGGGCAACTTCAGCCCATTGCCTCTCGTCCTATTGCTGGTTCCTTGGGAGCAGAGCCCAACCCCCACCTCACTCCAGGCTCCTGTCAGGGGCTGTGCAGAGCCAGAAGGTAATAGCTGAGGGGAAAAAACCTGGGTAGTCTTGAAGTAGGATTGCTCCTTGCACTTCAGACAAAAAAGAGGACAACCACCCCCCACAGAATTTGCTGCAGTAGTTTTTTCAGTAGCAGTAGGCTGGAACTCCCTGTTCAGTTTAGTTTTCTTTGGTGTGTTACTGCTCCATGTGCTTCCTGTGGAGCAGGAGATGCTGCTTGGGTCGTGATGTTTCTGTTGGGGGGTTCCATGGGGAGGCTCTGGGGTTGGGAATGGAACCTCCCTGGGGGCTCCCTGCCCGTGCTGTGCTCTGAGGGGTGTGTCCAGCATGGGCTGGAGTCCCACTGGGGTGAGCTGTGGCAGGGGAGAAGGGAAGGGGACATCCTTCTTCCAGCCTCTTTTCCTCCTGGAGTCTCTCTGACCCAGCACAGCATTCCCAGAGAGGGTTCCCCAGGGTTGTGCTGGAGCTGGTCTGTCTCCAGGCTGCTTTGCCTCAGCAGCCTCCAGGACACCCCAGATTCGTGCTGCTGGCAGGGCTTGGGGAGGGGCCTGAACACCAGGGTTCAGGAGCAGGTTCCTCAGCCTTGCCTTGCAGGCTTTTTCCAAGGGGATTTTGAGAGTTGGGGTCGTGCAGCCTGGAGAAGAGGAGGCTCTGGGGAGACCTTCTGGTGGCCTTCCAGTGTCTGGAGGGAGCCTGTAAGAAAGCTGGGGGGGACTTTTTTGCAAGGGCTTGTGCTGACAGGATGAGGGGTAATGGCTTCAAACTGGAAGAGGGGAGATTTGGATTTGATCTGAGGAAGTTCTTCCCTGTGAGGTGCTGGGACACTTGCCCAGGGAAGCTGTGGATGCTCCAGCACTGGGGGGGTTCAAGGCCAGGCTGGATGGGGCTCTGAGCAGCCTGGTCAGAGTGGGAGGTGTCCCTGCCCATGGTGGGCTGGAACAAAGGGATCTCCAAGGTGCTGTCCAACCTTGACCATCCTGTGAGTCCGTGAACCCTGGGGTATTTTTGGGGGTGTGGGAGTGTCAGGTACAGTGTGCTCCCGGGCTGCAGAGCTGCTGGGGGTGACCTCTGTGACACAGAGAAGCCTTGGAGAGGGTGAGGAGCTCCTGGGGGCCACTGGGCTGTGCTCTGGGGGTATGTCAGAGCCTGTGAGGCCTGGTTTGGCTTTTACAGGTTGACCCAAGTGCTGAGGCTTGGCTCAGTGAAGCTCCAGCAGAGTTTGACAGTTTCTCCCTTGCTCTCTTGCAGCCTATGCAGGCAGCTCGGTGTCCCACCGACGAGCTCTCCATCACCAACTGTGCCGTGGTGAACGAGAAGGACTTCCCCTCTGGCCAGTAAGTGTCACTGCCCCTCCAGCTCCTCCCCACACACAGGGCTCCTCCCAGTCTGCCTGGGGCTGGGGGGAGAGTTCAGCTTTGGGAAGGTGAAGATAAATGGTTAATTTGCAAACCTGCTGTGTCTTTAGAGGCCAAGGCTGGGAATGTGCCTGTTTCTCAGAACTGGAGATATGGGGGAAAAAAAAAGATACATTTTTCTTTGAAGCATTTTTTCCTTGGGAACTGGATCTGCTTAACTAATTATAATCTATATTTTAATGAAGGACTTCAGGCCTTTTTTGGTCTTCTTTTTTTTTTGTTGTTTTGTTTTTGCTGTTGTTCCTGTTACACAGAATATTTGAACTGTTTCAAGTAGATTTTTATCATTTAATTGTGTGACTAGGGGCATCTTCTCACTTCCACATCATATCAGAGTGCTGAGTGGGGTCAGGAGAAACTGGTTCTGGGGGTTTTCATGCACAAGAGCTACAGGGGAAGGCAGCCAGAGCGTGGGCACAACAATTTGGGTTCTTTAATTACAGTTCTGGGGGGACTTGATAGCAGCTGACTCTGGGTTTTACTTTTGTGAGAAAGGTGGAAAACACATGAGTGCTTCTGCCCTGCCCACGCAGAAGGGTTTGTATCAAAGGAAGCCAATGCAAATGATTGGTTTCCTTGCTTTGCTGCAGCTGGATGGTGGCTGGCAGAGATTTGGGGATGCAGACTGTAGCCTGAGGTAATTAAATCCAGCAGAAACAGAATCCCAAGTGGCAGAAGGCAGAAGAGCTTGGGCTTGAAAAATGGGGGGAAAAATGTTCAAGATACTGATACACTTGGGGTGTTAGCATAAAATACTATTAAAAAATAGATCAGGATCATTTTTCAAAGCAGAGCCAACCCACCCCCTGAAGCCCCTGAGCCAAGCCCCATGTTTAGCCCGAGGCAGGACAAAGGCTCTGCTCGTTCAGGGCCTGCTCTGGTCTCTTCAGAGGATGCCTCTGGTCTCTTCAGAGGATGCCTCTGGTCTCTTCAGAGGATGCTCTTCCCCAGGTAGAGATTTTTAAAAGAATAATGGACTTACAAAAATACCTGACCTGAGCATTGTGCCTCATGCATTATAAAAATGATCATTTCCTCCAAAAGGAGTGTCCTGGGGGGACCTGGGCTGCAGCCCTGCAGCAGCTGCTGCTCTCCCTTCCCCCGAGGACCTGCTCCAGAGGACCTGCTCCATCCCAGGAGCCCTGCTGCTCAGGGGGCTGGCCATGTCCCAGCAGAGCTGCTGCCCCCAGAGGTGGGGCTGCAGGGCCCTGAGCAGCCCCCTGCTGCTGCACTGCAGGCACAGGGGCAGCAGTGACACAAAGGGCTCTGCTCTGGTGGCCACGGGAGGGGCTTTGTCCCCAGGATGCCTCTGCAGATCTGGTGGTGCTGCCTTTTCTGCATCCTGCAGGTGGGATGAGTCCCCACTCTGTGCCAGTGGGCTCAGGAGGGGCAACTGGTGCTGCTGAGCTGCACCACCTTAAGTTCCTGTGGCATAGTTGTGTCTTGAGGACTCCCAGGATATTTTGGAGAAACAAGTGCTGAAATCAGGTGGGTGGTGGGGGCTCCAGGGCACTCTGGGAGGAGGCCAGGTCAGGTTATCTCTGGTGTCAGTGAACCCAGTGAGGAGCCCACCTGCCTGAACTGGCATCACAGCCCTGTCTGAGTCCTGGTCGTTTCTGGGCAGGCTGCAGAACAGCTCAGAGCAGCAGCTTCATCTCTTGGAGCTCCCAGGAGACATCTGGCCCTGGGGACTCATTGTTCCTTTTATCTGTTCACAGCCAGGAGCTGCTGAGGAGAGGGAGGATTTGCCCACGTGTCTCCATGAGCTCCCCAAGCTCCATGAGCTCCTTTCTGGTGAACAGCAATGTGGGAAAATGTGTTTAGGATTTCCTGCTATTGCCTTATTTTGAACATTCTTAACTCTGTGGTTCTCAGAGCCCTGTGGCAGCTGCTCCTGCTGTCCTTGAGAAGAAACCCAGTTGCTGCTGTGCCTTTTGCAGATTTTTTTCTCCAAGAACCAGGCAGGCTTTGACCTTTCCTAATCTTCTCACTCAGCTAGAGATTTATTTCAGGAAGCTGATTTATTTTCTCTTTTTTTCCCTTTTCTTTCTTTTTTTCCTGCTGCTGTCAGACTCTGCTCTCTCTCTGCTCTGCTGGAAGTGGTTTTGGTGGATGAGACGCTCGGTTATAGGAGTTTTAATTCATGCCAAATCTTTATGCATACAGCCTCCTCTTCTACCCCACAGTTTTTTTAGCAGGCATCCTCATTTCCTTGGGCTTTGCTTGTGAGGTGAAGCCCAGCAGTGGTGGGGCTGTTTCCTCCCCCAGAGCTGCTGAATCTCCCCATGCTCAGATCACTTGTGTTCAGAGCTGAACTCGGCGCGTGGCCCGAGAGCCATGTCAGTCCCTTAAGAAGCTGTAATCCTGGGCCTTTTACAGCCTGATAAGCTGCTTCTAGTAGGGTGTGAGCTGTCATCAAGTGTGTTTCCTGGTGAGATGTTCCAGTGGCATCACTGGAAGCTGCACTGGCCTGCAGTTGTGTTTGCCTGCAGCTGCAGCACGGTGACTGGCACTCCAGCTGGGGGTTGGGATTAACTGGAATCACTCAGGCTGATGCACTCTGTGCTGGAAACCTGACTTGAGTCCCTGCTTCCTGCACAGCTTCTTTATCTTATTCCTGTCTGCTGCTCAGCTGAAGATGAAGCAGTCCTTGGAGCAATGTCAGTCTGGGAGGTTCATCTCCCCTGGCCTGCTCTTCCCCAGGCAGCTGAGCTGCTCTTGCCCTCCCGTGCTGCAAGGGCCTGTTGCTGCCTCACGCTCAGCTCGTTGTCTGTCAGGGTCCCAGGTCTCTTTCTGCAAAGCCACGTCCCAGCTGGTGGCCCCCAGCCTGTGCTGGTGCCTGGGGTTGCCCCTCCCCAGTGGAGGACCTTGCACGTTCCTCTCTTGGGCTTGGTGGGTTTGTGTCAGCCCGTTTCTCCACCCTGTCTCATCCCTCAGAACGGCAGCAGCAGCAGCAGGAGGTGACATCTCACCAGGCCAGGCAGTGCTGAGGGCTGTACTGAGCTCTGTCCTGGCTGGGCAGCAGCAGTGGCTTCAGCAGGGGTGGTGACCTGCCTGAGCCTGAGCTGCTGCTGCTGCTCACTGCCCAGCAGCTCAGGCACTTCCTGACCCCCCTGTCCCTCCCCTGCTCCGTGGACCCCCAGCCTGTCTGCAGGGCTGGCTGTGGGAAACGTGGCCAAGGGCTGAGAGAGCTTCCAGCCCTCTGCCTCCCCCTCTGGCTCTCCTGTCACTGTGGAGAGCTCTCATACTGCTCAGGTGTGAACTCCCCTTTGTGAATCCACACTGGCTGCACCCAGGCACTCTCTTCTCCTTTAATATGTTTGACTTCCAGGATTAGTTGCTCCATCACTGTCCTCAGTGAAGGCTGAGCAGCCTGTAGGTCCTTAGCTCCTGCTTCCTGAAGACAGGAGTGACATCCACTTCCAGTCCTCACACACCTTCCCTGGTCACCATGGAGCACCAGTGAACGTTGTACTCTGTGAGATTTCCAGGGGATGACACTGGCTGTGTGGTCTCAGGTGGTGCCAGAGGAGGCTGAGCTCAGCCTTGAGGAACAATTTCTTGCCCTGGAGGGTTGCCCAGGGCTGTGCCAGGCTGCCCAGGGCAGTGGTGGAGTCCCCACCCCTGGAGGGGTTCCCAAGCCGTGGAGATGTGGGGTGAGGGACACGGGGCAGTGGGGACCTGGCAGGGATGGGGAAGGGTTGGACTCCATGATCCCCAAGGTCTCATCCAACCTGAACAGTTCTGTGGTTCTGTGACAGGTGTCTGGATTTACACCAGGGACAGGAGGGGAGGGATGAGGAAGGTGCATGGTGCCTTGAGTGCAGCAGGTCTGCCCTGGGTGGTGCTGGGCTCCCCATGTGTGGGCAACTGGGGATGCTGGGGGTGTGTGTGTGTGTGTGCTGGGAGGGTGTGTGTGTGTGTGTGTGTGTGTTCACTGCCAGGGGGAGGCTGGCCAGGCTCAGCCCATATTTCAGCTCACCCTTAGCTCCTGACCATGGGTGAGGGGAGAACACTGCAGGTGGTGACAGGACATGATTCCATCTCCCTTTGGTTCTGCTTTCTCTTGCCCAGAAGAAGTCAGCCTGTCACAGGAGAGGCACCATCAGGCATCTGAGGATCACTGTAAGCAGCTTTAGAATATCTGCTCCTGACAGCTCCTGAGGGTGACAGGCAACGTGACGTTGCTGCCACTCTGTCTGCTCCTGTTTGGATTGCTCTGGTTTTATCACAGTGTTCCTGCTCTTCAGATGCTGCCTGAGCCCAAGGTCTCTTGGTCACTAGCAGACAGGGGGTTCAGCTGCAGCACCTACCTAGTTTTACTTTCTGTACAGAAGTTCTTTCCATTTTTTTCTGCAATTAAAGAATTAAAACTTCTAAGCAACGTGCTAAGAGCCTGGTCTGGGCTTTGCGCTGACTTCAGAGCAGTCAGTGCTGGGTGTGTTGGGGGAATATCCATGATTTGGTGCTAGATGCTTGAGACCTGAAACCAGGGGTGATGTTTGGATAGAGCAGCCTTGGCCTTTGTGGTTATAGTGGGGTTCTCTCACATCTGTGGGGTGCAGCTCCTGAAGGAAAGGGCTGCTGGTGGGGGGATGCAGATGTGGGGTTGGTGCAGTGTCTGGCAGCTGGGCTTTGAGGTGAGGTGACACCTCTGGGGGTGATGGGCTCAGGCCCCTGTGGACCCACATCGGGGGGCAGCCCTAGAGCTTGGGGTTCATCCTTCACAGGCCAGGGCTGAGCTGCCTCGTTCCTGGGCATTCTGCCAGCCCTGCCCTGTACCCAGGCAGGTAAAACTCTGCTCTCTCCTCCAGGCACGTGGTGGTGAAGACCTCCCCCAACCACAAGTACGTGTTCACACTGAGGACCCACCCCTCCATCGTGCCCGGCAGCATCGCCTTCAGCCTGCCCCAGGTACTGCCTGCAGAGCAGGGCTCAGCCCGGGGGTCCTGGGGGGCCCTGGGGGGTCCTGGGGGGCAGCAGGGCTCTGCAGAGACAGCTCTGCAGGTCTGAGTTCTGACTGCAGAGTCCAAGGAGACTTTCACTGCCACTGAGGCAAACTTGCTGATTTACTGTGCTCGACTTTTAGCACATGGTGGGAGATAGATCCTCAGAAAGGTGGAATTTAACCTTTTAAAAACATACCAGAAATGTTATTTGATAGAAAAAAAGCCTGAGCAACATCTGCTGTTCCTTGTGGATTGTCACTGGTCCCTGACTCCCTTCACCTCGAAGGGTTTTTGTTGCTCTTGCTCTTCTAAATACCTGCCAGAAGTTTTGCTGACTATATTCAGTCGTTATTTTTCAATGAAAAGTGCAGTGAAGTGCATAAAATAAATGGAACTTGTCTCCTGTTCCTTAATTAAGTTATCACATGTTAAATGATGGTGAGAATAAATAATTAGTAGCATTAATTTCTAGATACCAAGATGAATCTTGCAGCCTTTCAGTGGCTTGCACAGTGAGGCACACAATGTAAAACTGCCCCAGCCATGGGCACTGCTTTGGATCAGATTTTCCTGCTGGTGACTGCTCTAGAAGCTGAGTCTCTGTTCTGGGAGCACAGGACTTTCTTTCCCCCACAGAGCTCTTGGCATAGGCCCCAAAAGGACTTTCTGCTTTTTGGCGTGTTGTTCAGAATCAGATTTGTCTGGATGGTGGGTGAGGAGGACTCTGTGTTAACTGTGTGTCCAGCTCTGCTCTGTGGGGCCCAGCTGAAAAGCAGCTCTCAGGAGAATCATTGAATTGTCCTGGCTGGAGGAGACCTTTGGGACCATGGAGCCCAACCCTGACCCCATCCCTGCCAGGTCCCCACTGCCCCGTGTCCCTCACCCCACATCTCCACGGCTTGGGAACCTCTCCAGGGGTGGGGACTCCACCACTGCCCTGGGCAGCCTGGCACAGCCCTGGGCAACCCTCCAGG
>NW_008609146.1:14898-20612 GCF_000691845.1 Merops nubicus
CCCTCTGCCCCAGCCTGGAGTGTTGCAGGGGGTTGTTGTGACTTAAGGGCAGGACCCAGCTCTTGGCCTTTTTAAACTTATCCCCTTGATGCAGCCTGGCCAGATCCCTCTGTAGGGATCCAACCTCAAAGGAACCCTCCCACCCTCAAGAAGATCAACACATCTGCCCAACTTGGTGTCATCTGCAGGTTGACTGAGGGTTCCACAATCCCCTCATCCAGGTCATTGATCAAGATGTCAAACAAAGAGGCCCTGGGGACACCACTTGTGACTGACCAGCTGGATTTAACTCCAGTCCCCACCCCTGGGCCCACCTCCCAGCCAGTTTCTCACCCAGCACAGCCTGTGCCCATCCCAGCCCCAAGCTGCCCCTTTCTCTGGGGGGCTGCTGAGGGGAGCAGCAGTTCCATCTCAGGGCTGAAGCAGATGCAGTCATGCCTGGAGTGTTCCAGCAGTTGCTGCAGGGCCAGGGGAGATCCTCTGCTCAGGAGGGATGTGCTGTTACCTCTCAGCAGTGGCAGCCAGTGTTACAGCTGCTTGTGGGTGAGTGTTTTATCTGAGTATTCCTGATGCTGGGTTAATTTCCAGCATTTCCTGCAGCCTTGGATGGTGGCAACCAGTGTCAGACACAGTGTGTGTTAGCTTTGTGTTCATGGACAGTGAGGTGGTGGAGACAGGCTCTGAGAGCTCCAGCAGAGCCTGAGTCTGGCTGTTGTGCATTCGTTGTGCTCCTAGAGCTCTTGGCTCTGCAATGACCCTAACTCTCAGGGTTAAGGACCACAATCCACAAAGAACTGTCTATACTGCAGGGCCCAAAAGCTGAAGGGCTGTGCAGTGATGACAGGTTGTTCTCTGAACAACTTTTGGGCTAGCTAATATCACTCCTTAAAGCACATGACAACCATTTCCTGCAGCGGGTGCTTAGGTGTACGCTGGGAAAGTGCTCACGGGGTGTGTGAGAGCCTCTCCTGCCTCTCTGCTGTGGGACCTGAGCTGGGGTACAGGGGGAGCACAGTGACAAAAAGCCCCATCCTGTGTGGTGACTCCTGAGACAGGGGGGTAACACGAGGGAGGTTGGCCAGACCCCCTTCCCCAGGTCAGGCAGTTATTAAAGGAAAGGGTGCTGTGTTTTTATGGGATTTGAGGGTTTATGCTCGTTTGTGACCAGTAACATGAGGGAGGTTGGCCAGACCCCTTCCCCAGGTCAGGCAGTTATGAATGGAAAGGGTGCCGTGTTTGTGTGGGATTTGAGGGTTTATGCTCGTTTGTGAGCCTCTGTAAGGTCCCATTCTGCCCTTGTGTGCTGGTTCTCCTGAGCAAGGATGCTGATGGTGGGTGGGTGTTTGTCCTGCTGAGGGACAGGCTGTCTCAAGTCTTTGTCTTGTCTTTCCAGAGGAAGTGGGCTGGGCTCTCCATCGGCCAGGAGATCGAGGGTAAGTCACTCGGCAGCACCACCGGGGCCTGGGCTCCTAAACGCTGAGTTCTGTCTCCATGCTGAAGGGAAAGTGCAGAACCTCAGATTTCAGCCCTCTTCAGGTGCTGTGAGGCCTCAGCAGTGAACGGGAGGTGCTCTTGTATCTGCAGGGTTTGGGTCTCTTCACGATTCCAAAACCTGGAGGATTATTTTGACTGTTCCCTTCAGGTGTCTCCCAGTGTATCCACATAGCTCTGTGGGGAACACCAGTGCCCACGTGCAGAAGTGAACATTCAGTGTGGCCTGGACAGTCTGATCTGTGGCCTTGGAGAACATGTCTCAGCTCACAGACACCAGCTGTTGTCCGTGAGGCTATTCCTGGCTAAATTACCTGGATACTCCTGGTAAATCTGAGTATTGAGAACGGGGCAGTTCAGTGCCAGCAGTGTGCTCAGGGTAGCTGAGTGCTGACTGGTGCTGGTGTTCTCACCAGTAACTGACTGGAGTGTTCTGCAGGGTGCTGGCAGGGAGGGGATTTCATCTCCACTTTGTGCAAATGGAAGATCTGTGTTCCATCTCCAAGTCCTGGGGCTGCCAGGCCCTCTTCCCATGCAGGGGGGGCTGCTGTGGCCCTGCCCTGCCCTTCATCTACTCCTGCAGTGGGTCGCCCTCCCCTCTGGCCCGTGCACCCACAGCACCCTCAGAGGTGCTGCTGTTCAGCCACCTGCAGCTTCTGGAGCACTGAGCAAGCTCCTGGCAGTGGCTTGTGACAGGAGGGTCTCCATGCTCTTTGCAGCAGCAGATCAAGGCAGGGGGTCCTGTTGGTGCTTTGGACCATCAGGGGTTACCTGCCTGCTCCTGGGGCCAGTGTCTCACCCTGTGCCTGGCCAGGGCTGCTCTGCTGAGGCCACTCTGGTGGCTGGCTGGCTCGTGGCCCTGGAGGTGGAGCAGAGATCTCCTTAGGCCACTGCTCTGCCATTTGAGGTGTTTGCAGTGGGTCCAGGGCATGAATCAGTCCCTGGGTGTGACCTCAGGTGTCTTTCACAGTATGTTAGGATGGTTTTGGTTGGAAAAGACCTTTCACATCATCAGGCACAACCCTGACCCCAGCACTGCCAGGTCCCCACTGCCCCGTGTCCCTCACCCCACATCTCCACAGCTTGGGAACCCCTCCAGGGGTGGGGACTCCACCACTGCCCTGGGCAGCCTGGGCCAGTCTGGGGACTGTCCCCAGACCGTGTCTCTTTTAGTGGTGACAAGCTGGAGTGGCTGTTTGCCTCTCTGCACTACTGGATGCCTCGCAGACCTTGCTTGGAAGCCAGTTCTCTTTGCTAGCTGTTTCTGGTTTGGTTTTGGCTTTCCAACTGCAGAATAACCTGTAAGGAGTGGGGCAGACCCCGGGGCTCATGTCTCACCCTGGTGTGGCTGCTGATCAGCACCACGTGCCAGCGGCCTGACAGATAAATCCTTTTGGTACTGAAGTTATTTGGGGAAAGAAGCAGTAACATCCAGCTGCTGGAGCACATTAGTGCTTGTACTTGTACTAGGCCTGGCTCTGTGGGAGTGTTTCCTGAGACAGATAGTGCAGGGGATTTATGCAGAGTGACTGAATGTCACGTGAGTCCCTGCGGAGCAGAAGGATTTGTGAGGTGTCCTGCAGGTGGGGAGGAGCATTCATGGGATGGGTGATTTCTCAGGGCTCTCTGCTTCTCCTCTTCCCCTGGTCATGTGGGAATGGTTTGAGATGTCAGGTTTCAGAGCAGTCCCCTGTTAGTGGTGGGGTGAAGCCCTGGGCTGGCTGCCTGTCAGGGTGTAGGGTCAGGGCTGTCCCCAGACCTGTAACAGATGCTCTCTGTTCACCCCTCTGCCCTCCCAAAGGGAGAGAGAGGCGTAGGGATTAGGAAGCTAAAGCAGCTTTAGTGAGAACTGTCATAACAAAATGGAATGTGTACAAATGGATGCAGGCCCAGTGTTAAACCCAGCCCCCTGGTGGCAGTGTCACCCCCACCTCCCTGTCACCACTGCTGCTGTGGGGCAGGCACTGGGGGAGTCCCAGGAACACAGGGATCAGGCTGAGGGCAGAATGGGCAGAGTCCTCCTTGGGCACCAGCCACTGAAGAAGAGAACTTGACCCTTGTGGTCCCTCAGCTTGACAGTGAGTAAGTCGTACATGGGGTGGAATCTCTCGTTGGGCAGTTTGGGGTCCCCTGTCCTGACTGCTCCCCCACAGGGACAGCCTTTTACTTTCTGCACCCCAGTGTGGTGCACAAGACTGAGCAGTGACCTTGCTCTGCTCACCCCAGCCCCTGGTAGGAACTCTGAACATGGGGAGTGATCCAGAGACTGCAGATGTGCCCCTGACTTCAGAAAGTGCCGTGACTTGGAAGAGGCTGAGCTGAGAAGATCCCAGAACAGAGCCAGTTCTGTCCTAGCCCAGCCCAGGACGTGGCCTCAGCTGGGTCCTCAGTCCCAGGAGGAATATCCTGGACCTGTCTCGCTGCTGCTGGGACACCACAGGATTTTGGGGCTGGTGTGTCCCCAGGGGTGCTTCACTGCCCTCCTCTGCCCCAGGCATCCCCAGCGCTCAGTCCCTGTGTGGGGTCTGCTCATACTCCATTGACACCTCAGTTCTGTGCTGTGGCCACATCCAGGGACTGATAGTTTTTGTGGAAGCTTTTGTTTCACAGAACCCTGAGTTTAGGCAAGTAGGAGGAAATAACTGCCCTGAAATGACCTCTGGGGTAAGAAGAACTCCTCTTGTGCCCTTGCAGGACCAAAGTCCCTCCTCCATTTGCTATGACTTCTGTGATAACCCTGCTGCTGTGTCCCTTGCTGAAGAACTAGTTGATACAGTGGATACATCTCAATTCAAGTGCTTTAGTGTTTCATCTTCATCCCTGTCTCCTGCAAGATCTTGCTTCCAGCTCATTTCTGGGTGGCCTGTTCCTATCCCAGGAAGGGCACAAGATGTGTGTGCTGTGGTGACCTGTGTGTCTTCTGGACAGCCTCAGCAAGAGTCAGGCTCTCCTCATTCTCTGAGTCTGACTGGATCCTGTCTCATAGCATGCTGGGTGCTTGTTTTGGTGTCACTTCTTCCCAGGAGTCTGCAGGTTAGTTCTGGAACTGTTTCACTGCCAGGAGGCTTGACAGGAGATTGTAGGTGATACGTGAAGTACATTTCCCTGATTCACCTCCTGCTGCTTTACCCTTGGCTGTGACTTCTGGGTCACATGAGACTTTGTTCTCTAGATTCAAAGCAACCTATAAGTGACTCAGTCTTCTGGAGAGACATCCTTTTATGTCCTTTGGCATAGTCCAGTGTGTGAATTATTAAAATCATGGAATTGTCTAGGTTGGAAAAGACCTTTAAGACCGTTGAGTCCAACCACAGACCGTTGAGTCCAACCATAGACCAGGGAGTCCAACCATAGACCGTTGAGTCCAACCACAGACTGTTGAGTCCAACCACAGACCTTGGAGTCCAACCACAGACCATGGAGTCCAACCAGAGACCGTTGAGTCCAACCATAGACCATGGGGTCCAACCATGGACCATTGAGTCCAACCATAGACCGTTGAGTCCAACCATGGACCGTTGAGTCCAGCTGTTGGGACTCTGCTTTGTGAGATCTTGTCCTTCCAGTTCATCGTGCTGAGGCACTACCCTGAAGTGTGGACCATGCTCTCCTTTCACAGAATCATTTTGGTTGGAAAAGACCTTTAAAGTCATTGAGTCCAACCATTTCTGTCCTCTGACCTCCAGCAGCAGCAGCCTGGAGTGGCCTCTTGTTTTTGAGGCGATGGAACTCGAGGCCTGTGTGGGGTGGGTGCAGTTGGCAAGGCCAGTGAAGTGCCTCTCACACCACTTTGCTTTCTGCCCCCTTCCATGGGCCATCCAGCTGATCCTGCATTACTGGAGGTAGCCTGGGCTGTGTTTGGATGGGCCCACGTGCAGCTTTTGTCCTGATCTTGTTTCCTCTGACCCAGGGATGAAGGGTAGTCAGGGCTTCCTCCTGGGCTGTAGGAGCCTGGTCGATCATGGTTCTGCACCTGAATTTGCAGGTGATGCAGCTCTCTGCTGCCTCATCTGGAGAGGAGCTGGTCAATCTGTTACTAGAGAAAACAGTTCTGACCTCTTGTCATTGTGTTTTTGGGCAAGACTACTCTCACTGCTTGCTCCTGGGCTTTCTGAGGACATGTCCTCCAAACCCTGAGATGCAGGTACAGCTGTGGTGGTGCTGCAGCCTGGGGGAGCCCCAGCCTGCATGGTGCTGGAGCTGCTCTGCAGAGACGTGGGGGG